>NC_064828.1:31842753-32143753 GCF_024166365.1 Elephas maximus indicus | reverse complement strand
GCACAGAAGTTTCCTAGACACATCCAAACACTTCAAGAGACCAAGTAGCTGGGGCTGGGCACTGCGGAACATAGTCCCAAGGGACATCTAGGTCAATTGGCATAACATAGTTCATAAAGAAAATGTTCTACATCCTATTGTGCTGAGTAGCATCTGGGGTCTTAAGAGCTTGTGAGCGGCCATCAAAGACACATCTAATTTGTTCCATCCTGTCCAGAGCAAAGGAGAATAAAGACAAAAGGAAAATAGCCCAATGGACTAAATAAATAAATAAATAAAGGACAATATAAACCAGAGCCGCCACCATCCTTACCCAGAAGAAGTAGATGGTGCCTGGCTACCACCATATACCATTCTGACAGGGATCACAACAGAGATTACTGGCCAGAACGGGATTAAAATGTGGAACAGAATTCAAATTCAAGAAAAAAGACCAAACTTACTGGTCTGACGGAGACTGCAGAAACCCCGAGCCTATGGCCTCATGACCCTCTGCTAACTCAGAAATGAAACCACTCCCAAAGTTCACTTTTCAGACAAATACTAGGCAGGGCTATAAAATGAACAATAACACACATGAGGAACTTGCTTCTTAGTTCAATCCAATATACAAGACCAAATGGGCAACTTCTGCCCAAAAGCAAGACAAGAAGGCAGGAAGGGACAAGAACTAGACGAATGGGCACAGGGAACCCTGGTGGAAAAGGGAAGCTTGCTGTCACATCATGGAGATGGCAGCCAATGTCACAAAACAATATGTGCATAAATTTTTAAATGACAAATTAATTTGAGCAGTAAACTTAACCTGAAGCATGATAAAATTTTCTAAAAACTGCTAAAGTTTAAAACTCCAGTGGAAAACAAGCAAGCAAAAATCACTGTGCCACCAGGGCTCGTTAGATAATGATTAGTGCTGTGGAAAAAACAAAGCAGGAAATGAATATGGGAGACTCAAGGCAGGGCGCTTATAATTTAAATAAGGTGGCCAAAAAGACCGCAGAAGGTAGCTTTCTGATTCTCTGAAAACTTATGGGAAAAATAATGGATATGAGACCAATGGGGCAGGTATCGAAAGATTCCCCCAACATTTCAGGCCTGTCTGAAAGAAATAAGAGATGTAAGGAGAAAAAGTTACATTAAAGAAAGACAACTTTTAGACTTGGACGTATCGAATATAGTATGCACCATGATAGGCAGAAATACTTGAACATATAGCTTGAAATGGGAAATGAGAGAAAGCTATCTCCTATTCATTTTTCTCTATCTACATCCATAGTGAGTAGACTAAATACTGCTAATATATTAATACCCATCCTGTGGCGTGTGTGGTTAAGAGCTATAGCTGCTAACCAAAAGGTCAGCAGTTCAAATCCACCAGGTGCTCCTTGGAAACCCTATGGGGCAGGTCCACTCTGTCCTTTAGGGTCACTATGGGCTGGAATTGACTCAACAGGAACGGGTTTGGTTTTTGTTTTTGTTGTATTAAATGACGATGAATATATGCCCATCATGCTAGGTGCTTCCCATACATAAAAGGCAGTCACTAGGTTACTAACGAGATTCGCTCCCAAGTGTGTCTTTAGGAATTTGTAGGTAAACCATAACAGGTGCACGTTGTTCTTCTTTAGCCTTACTTTTAGTACAAGAAAAGGCTCAAAACCTTTTCAATGATCTGAAAGCTGCATGCGCAGCAAGTGAAGGTAATTGTTTTGAAGAATGTGTTGCAAGTAGGGGTTGGTTAAATCGCTTCAAAATGAGGGCAAATTTACATAACATTAAAGGGCAAGTAGGAGTTGTCCATAAGTCAGACATTCATTGTCTGTAAGTCATATGTTCGTAGCCTGAGGACTTACTGTATTTCAGACATGTTGACTGAAGTTGGTGGCCTGTGCCAATGCATTTTACTTAGCCCCTTTCCTACATTCCCATTGATAACACATAAAAATAGAGAGGAAGTACATACAAATTCTGGGCCCAGGGAAGGGCACGAGACTTAGACCAAAAACACTGGGGAATTTGTTCAAGATAATGCAAAGGAGATGGGCTTGAGGCATGTCCAACCAACTCATGTGCTACTGCCTCCATGAAATAAAGCCCACACAAGACACAAGTAGGATCAAATGAGCAACGAGCCTCAAGCTTACATGGCAGCGAATGGAGGGCTGGGTAGTAGGAAGAGATCGAAGGGTTGAAGTGAAGGTTAAATCTGATCACAAAATATATGAGGAAGAGCAGGCTTGCATTTAATGAAAATAATGATAATAAGAACAAGTGAAAAGAGAGTAGAAACAAAAAACAAATAGGTCAGCTTAACATCAACTCTTCTCTATAAGACATTTCAGAAAGTAAATACCTGCTTTCATCAAAAATTTTATCTTAGAAACAAAACATGCTATGTTTGCGGGCCCTTAGAAGAATACCAAATAGCATCACTGTCATTATTAAGGCACCAAACTACTCTCCCTATTATAAATATTCAGTTATACATGGAGATGGAGGTATAAAAGGAATTCAGGCACAGAAGTTGTCCCAGACTGTCTGCGCAGGTCTCCAACTAATCTGGGCCTCAGCATGGGTGAGGCACCATTTTGACTAGCATTTGACTGGCTTCCGGTTTGGCCTTCTTGTCTGGACCTAAAAGATTTCTAATAAACTCCAATGTCATCGGTATTAAAACAAATCTTCTTAACTCCCAATGTCAGAAACACAAAAATTCCCCTGTATAATGATGTAAAAATGGGAAAATTATAGGAGAAATGAAAACATTCAATACTTCAAGGAAGGGGAGAGAACTGAGCAGACAGAGCACCTGTTACAGATGAAACAAATTACTTCCAGGAGTAGGAGAGAAATTTACACTTCCTACATGTAAGAAAGTATCTCTTTAAAGGGTAACATCTAACTTCAGAAAAATATTGCCTATCACCACAAATATAAGGCACAATTAGAAGAGAAATAAAATGGTGACAAAAAAAAATCACTCATGATATCATTAAAAACTAGGATCTGAAATTTTTGACAAAATGTAAAATACACAAAATAGGATATAATATTAAGTGGAAGTAAGTCAGAATACCATAGTGTTTGATCCTAATTTTAAATAAGACTCTAATAAGGAAAGTATACCTAATGTAAGCCACGATTTATGTGGATGATAAGATTACAAAAGATTTTCATTTTATATTTTTCTGGTTTTTTCCTTGAATATGCAATTAATGGGAAACCATAGTGGCGTACTGGTTAAGCGCTACGGCTGCTAACCAAAGGGTCGGCAGTTCAAACCCGCCAGGTGCTCCTTGGAAACTCTATGGGGCAGTTCTACTTTTTTTGGTTTTGGTATGCAATTAATACTTTTATAATCAGAAAAAGTTAATAAATGCTACTATTCTTGAGTCTTTCTAAAAGAAGACTATTCTCTGACATAGACACCAAGGTGTTTTCCTAGCACAGAAATCCGAATAATACGCACAAATACAACTCTAAAGCTGGGATATATAACAAGAAATCACTAATTTCCTTTAACATCCCATTCCAAATGTCTCAGCACTTACTGGTTCATTTCAAAACTGACCTTCTTTTAGGATGTTTTAGAATGTCTATATATGAGTAATTTCAAGACAATCTTTGGATGGTGCAAAGAGTTAACATGCTTTCAGCTAACCGAAAGACCGGAGGTTCAAGTCTACCCAGAAACAATTTGGAAGAAAGGTCTGGCAATCTGCTTCTGAAAAATCAGCCATTGAAAATACTATGGAGTTCAGTTCTACTCTGATACACGTAGGGAGCCCCTGAGTCTGAGTCAACTCAATTCAAACCGGTTTTATAAATAAGAAATACAATATAGAAAAACCCTCAACTCGAAGATCTGCCAAAGGAAGGGGGTGAGTCTTCAGCCCAGGCTCAGGTTTGGGTATGGGCTGCAGGTGCCTGGGGAGCACTGTGCTCTCATTGCACAGAGGTAAGTAGCTGAGTCTCCAGGATGAGTGTCTTCAAAGTGCAGTGAGAAATATTTCTCTTTGGTATTCACTAGAAGAGTGAGTCTTTGCTCTTCTTTCTTGCCGTCACTTGAAAAAATAGATTTAAGAAACTGAAGACCTTTTCCAGGTTCTTGTTCATACCAAAAGAAGTAGGTGGAAGTACTGTCAGTATAAGTGCAATTGAAAGCAGAGCTCTCTCCCTCCTGAACACTCAGGAAAGAAGGACTCTGCTCCACCTTCTCTCCTCTCCCCATACCTGTGCAAAAAGGAAACATCAGACAAAGGAAAATGTCATCAGGTCATCATCCTCCAGAGTTTCCATTTCTTTTCCTGGAAATCTGGAAAGGCTGGTTCCCTCTCAGACTTCTAATGAATATTTACTGAACCACCCAAAAGCCCTCAACTTACAGTCTAGCTGAAGCCACAAGAACAGTAACAAAGGTCCATTAACTGTCTTCATTGTTCTCCCAATTGGGACCTGCAACCTCCTGCCAAGAGAGCTACTTCTTTGATCAAGTTACCCCTTCCTTTCCTCCAAAACACAGTAGTTTCTTCAACTACCAACACAGGAATGTGCTGCTGCCTTTAGCCTACTTAGAGAAATCAACCAAAAGGAAACTTTCAAATGTTCTGCATCAGCAGAAGTACTCTGCCATCTTGTGGTCAGATCCTCAACTGCTAAACCAGCTAGTCAAATCCTCTACTCTTACCAGCATATGTGAGACGCTGACACACAAACCAGCAATGCACCAAATAAACTATATTCCAAGTGTGTCTCTAATCAGAAAGTATGTGGGTTAGCAGAAAGTAAACACACTAAAAATATATGATTCAGAATTCCATTTTATCTCCTCACCACACTGCTGACTCACTTTGAATTAATTGGAAAGAGTTGGATGTTTTCCTTGTTTATTCAACATGGGTTGGCACTAGTTAAAGTAAGGAAGATACCATGATTGACCCTGCTAAGCCACTGAGGAATAAAACAGTCCTCCTCACCCATCTCTTTTTAAATTGGCCAGAGAATTAAATAGCCAAATCAGTCATTTGGATTAGCACTCACAATGGAAAACTTTAAAGTTACATTTAAGCACAAGATTGAGAAAAAGAGAGAGGTCAGCTATGTATTTCAGAAACACAACCTTGTAGCCTCTACTCCTTCAAGCCTGGACTTATCGACTTATCCCTAATCTTATCATTCCCATAAAATTGATAATGCTATGGGCCAAATCCCACCTCTTGTCTGTCACTTTGTCCTACTGTGGTAGTTTGCATGTTGCTGTGGTGCTGGAAGCTATGACACCGGTATTTCAAATACCAGCAGAGTCACTCATGATTGACACCTTTCAGCTGAGCTTCCAGACTAAGACAGACGAGGACGGACCCGGTGTTCTACCTCTGAAAAAAATTGACCTCTAAAAACCTTATGGATGGCTGCAGAAAATTGTCTGATATAATGCCAGAAGATGAGCCCCTCAGGTTGGAAACTAAAAACCAAACCCATTGCCATCAAGTCGATTCCAATCATAGTAACCCTATAGAATGAAGTAGAACTGCCCCATAGTGTTTCCAAGCAGCAGCTGGTGGATTCAAACTGCCAAAGTTTTGGTCAGCAACCAAGCTTTTAACAACTGCACTACCAGGGCTCCAGTTTGGAAGGCACTCGAAATACCACTGAGGAAGAGATGCCTCCTTAAAGTAGAGTTGACCTTAATGATGTACCTTAATTCATTCACTTCTTTCCATTCCCACTCCTGCAACCTTAGTTCATGCCTTATCAAGTCTTATTGCATTCCCAACAGAGATCTTGCTAACTTCTCATTATCCTCCAGTCTAGCCCCACCCCACCCCTCCATGAGTCATTCCCCAGAGCCCGGAGCATGATCCTTCTAAAACTTAAATTATCCATGAACATTATGATTCTTATTCACATTACCCTAGTTTATTTTCTTAACAGAACTTCTATTTTGAAAACATTTGTTTAATTGTTTCCCAATAGTAGATTAAAAATCTACTCTACTATCTCACCATAGTAGTTTAAAAGTTCCATAATAGCAATAAACTTTCTGTATTGCAGAATATGTCTGAAAGAACTCCAAGTAAACTAATATTGGCCATTTTTCTACTAGATCAAAGAAAGTAGATCCCCAAGGGCCTGGTAGAGTATTAGTCTGCAGTTGAATCATGTGGCAATCCTGGCCTCTTTTGTCTTCTGGCTTCTACTGCCTGGGTCACTGAGACCTGCTGGAGGCAGCAATGTGTGAATCTACAGAACTGAAGACAATGGGTGAATGCCATACACATTTAGGTTGTTGTGGTTTTGTGCTGTCAAGTTGATTCTGCCTCATAGCAACCATACAGGATGGAGTAGAACCACCCCCATAGCATTTTCTAGCATATAATCATTAAAGGAGAAGACCACCAGGTCTTTTCTCCTATAGAGCAGCTGGTGGTTTCAAACTGCCAACCTTTCATTTACCACCAGAGGTCTTAACCATTGTACCACCAGGGCTCCTTCATGTAGGTTCTATGGAGCCTCAAACTTTCTTTTCCTTAGAAGTCACTGTTTAGAAATTATCAAAATGTGATTCTTCATTTATTGGCTTAAATGAAAATATTGTGCACATTTCTCACTATAAATAGTTTTCCTTTCAGATTTCTGAGGAAGTAGTGACATTGCAGAGTTTAAGGATGTGGAATCTGAGAGGCGGGACCAAGATATAGGAATATTCAGATGTTTTGTGTTGTTCCTCTTACAACAAAGACCTGAGAAGACAAGTTGCACATATCAAAACAAAACATTCAGGATGCAACAAACAAAAATACAATAAATAAACAAATGTAACAACTCATTGATGCCTTAGAGGCGACCATCCATATCACATCACATAAAGATGCAGGACAAGATGGCTCCACCAAGCAACCAAAATAAAGAACCAGAAAACCTTCCAGAGGAAAATAAGTCAATAGCACTACCTGATAAAGAATTCAAAACACTAATGTACAGAGCTCTCCAAGAGATCAAGAAGATCAGGCAAAATACAGATAAACTGAGGAACACACAGACAGAGCAATAAAATCATTCAGAAAAACAATACAAGAACAAAATGACAGAATAAACAGGTTGCTAGAAATTGTACAAAAACAACTACGAGAAATCCAAAGGATTAACAACAAAATTTCAGAATTACGCAACTAAATAGAAGATCATAGGAATAGAATTGAGACAATGAAACTCAGAATTAGTGAAATTGAAGATAAATCCCTTGACAGCAATTTGTTTGAGGAAAAATCAGAAAAAAGAATGAAGAAAAAGGAAGAAAGCCTAAGAATCATGTGGGATTCTACCAATAGAAAAACCTACAAGTGATTGGAGCACCAGAACAGGGAGGATAACAGAAAACATAGAGAGAACTGTTGAAGATTTGCTGGCACGAAGCTTCTTTAATATCATGAAAGACAAGAAGATATCTAGCCAAGAAGCTCAAAGAATCCCATAAAAGATAGATGCCAAAAGAAAGTCACCAAGACATATCATAATAAAACTTGCCAAAACCAAAGACAAATAAAGAATCCTGTGAATGGCTAGGGATAAACAAAGAGTCATTACAAAGGAGAACCAATAAGACTAATCTCTGATTACTCAGCAGAAACCATGAAGGCAAGAAGACAATGGAATGACATATATGAAAACTTGAGGAAAAAAAATTGCCAGCCAAGAATTATATATCCAGGAAAATTCCCTCTCAAATATGACTGCAAAATTAGATCATTTCCAGATAAACAGAAATTAGGGGAATATGTGAAAACCAGACCAAAATGACAAGAAATATTAAAGGAAATCCTCTGGTTAGAGAAACAACCATATCAGACAATAATCCAAGACAAGGACATCGGACAGATCAACCAGATACCAATTTAGGGAATTCACAAAAATAAAACAAAGCTAAAAGGCAAAAAAAATAGAGAGCCAGACATGTCAGTATGTAAAAAATGACAAAGTCAAAACAAAAAAAGAGTATAGGAACTGTAGTTATAGAACTTCCATATGGAGAGGAAGTAAAAGCAATACCAAGAAAAAAAGACTTGTTTAAACTTAGAAAAATAAAAGTAAATTTCAAGGTAACCACAAGCAAAGCTAACAAACAAACCCATCAAAATAAAAAAGAAGAAACACACAGACATAGAAAACACAAAATTAACAGTAATGAAAAAAAAGAAAAGAAAATCCATAAACAAAAAGAACTCAGCACAGAAAATTAAGTGGAACAAAGAAACCGTCAATGCCACAAAAAATAAAATGACAATAAACTCACACCTATCAATAATTGCACTGACTGGAAATGGCCTAAATGCACCTATAAAGAGACACAGAGTGGTAGGATGGATAAAAAAAAAACACAATCCACCTATATGTTGTCTACAAGACACAAACACATAAACAAACTAAAACTCAAAGGATGGAAAAATATATATATCAAGCAATCAATAAGCAAAAAAGAACAGGAGCGGCAATATTAATCTCTGATAAAATCGGCTTTAAAGCAAAATTCACCATAAAGAATAAGGAAGGACACTATATAATGACTAAAGGATCAATACAGCAGGAAGACATAACCATAATAAATACATCCACACCCAATGACAGGGCTCCAAAATACATAAAACAAACACTAATAGCATTGAAAAGAGACATAGACAGTACCCCAATAATAGTGAGAGGTTTCAACATACCACTTTCAGTGAAGGACAGAACATCTAGAAAGAAACTCATTCCACAATCAACCAACTTGACCTGATAGCCATATACAGAATGTTCCATCCAACAGCGACAAGGTATGCATTCTTTCCAGTGCACATGGAACATTCTGCAGAATAGACCACATGTTATGCCATGGGAAAAAAAAAAAAAAAAAACTTAATAAAATCCAAAGCATTAAAATAATGCAAGTATCTTCCTTGATTCAAATGCCATAAAACTACAAATCAATAACAGAAACTGCAAGGAAAAAAATCAAATCCATGGAAACTGAAAAACATCTTGCATAAAAGCTACTGGGTAATAGAAGAAATCAAGGATGGAAAAAAAAATTCATAGAATCCAATGAGAATGAAAATACATCTTACCAAAACATGTGTTACACAGCAAAAGCAGAGCTTAGAGGTCAATTACAGCAACATATGCACATATCAAAAAAGAAGAAAGGGCCAAGATCAAAACATTAATCTTACAGCTCAAACATGTAGAAAGAGAGAAGCAAAAGGACCCTTCAGGCACCAGAAGACAGGAAAAAATAAAGATTAGAGCAGAAATAAATGAAATAGAGAACAGAAAAACAATAGAAAGTATCAACAAGACCAACAAGATCAACAAAGTTGGTTCTTTGAAAAAATCAACAAAAGTGACAAACCACTGGCCAAACTGACAAAAGAAAAACAGGAGGAGGCGGAGCCAAGATGGCGGACTAGGCAGACGCTACCTCGGATCCCTCTTACAACAAAGACACGGAAAAACAAGTGAATCGATCACATACATAACAATCTACAAACCCTGAAAAACAAACACAGATTTAGAGACGGAGAACGAACTAATACGGGGAAGCAGCGATTGTTTCCAGAGCCTGGAGCCAGCGTACCAGTCAGGTACGGCACAAGCACAGAGACGTGCTCCACCCCCCTGAACTAACCCCGGGAGGGGGACCAGCCGGTTCCACCGGCGGCGTGGGACGCAGCCGGTAGGAGAAGTCCCCGGGAGGCAGTGACTGATCTTGGAGCAGAAAGAGCAGCATCCGAGACGGAGAACCGTCCCGCAGGGATTTGGACTGGACGCAGGTATGCCATAAACACGGAGAGTTGCTCCACCCCCCTGAACTAACCCCGGGAAGGGGACCAGCCGGGTCGCGCCGGCGGCGTGGGACGCAGCCGGTAGGAGAAGTCCCCGGGAGGCAGCGACTGGTATTGGAGCGGGGAGAACGGCGTCCCAGCCGGGACACTCGGTCACGGCACAAGCACGGGGACCTGCTCCACCCACCTGAACTAACCCCGGGAGGAGGCCCAACTGGTTCTCGGAGGCGGCACGGCCACGTGGCTGGAGGGACGAGAAGTCCCCGGGAGGCAGCGACTGATTTTGGAGTCGAGAGTGCACTGTCCCAGTAGGGGAGCCTTGACGCTGGGCGTGGGGCTGGAAGCGGAGGATCTGACCGTGACTCCAGCGGGCCAGACCCCCCGGGGGGCAATCTCCACACAGCCAGCACACATAGGCGACGCGCCCCGCGGGAGTCTCAGATATAATAGTCATTCCAAGCAAGACAAGCAACTCTGGCTATATTCTGAGGTGCTACTCTCCTATCTCTCTGTTCCCTCCCCCACCCTCCCCAGGCGGCTTCATTAACATCTGAATAGCCTGAGCCAGAGGGAGAACTCTGTTAGGGATCTGACTGCAGTTTTTTTTTTAGCGGATTTTCTGGAAAAACTAGTTTCCCAGTGATGGCTCGGAGACAACAATCCATATCAAACCACTTAAAGAAGCAGACCGTGACAGCTTCTCCAACCCCCCAAACAAAAGAATCAAAATCTTTCCCAAATGAAGATACAATCTTGGAATTATCAGATACAGAATATAAAAAACTAATTTACAGAATGCTTAATGATATCACAAATGAAATTAGGATATCTGCAGAAAAAGCCAAGGGACACACTGATAAAACTGTTGAAGAACTCAAAAAGATTATTCAAGAACATACTGGAAAAATTAATAAGTTGCAAGAATCCATAGAGAGACAACATGTAGAAATCCAAAAGATTAACAATAAAATAACAGAATTAGACAACACACTAGGAAGTCAGAGGAGCAGACTCGAGCAATGAGAATGCAGACTGGGACATCTGGAGGACCAGGGAATCAACACCAACATAGCTGAAAAAAAATCAGATAAAAGAATTTAAAAAAATGAAGAAACCCTAAGAATTATGTGGGACTCTATCAAGAAGGATAACCTGCGGGTGACTGGAGTCCCAGAACAGGGAGGGGGGACAGAAAACACAGAGAAAATAGTTGAAGAACTCCTGACAGAAAATTTCCCTGACATCACGAAAGACGAAAGGATAGCTATCCAAGATGCTCATCGAACCCCATTTAAGATTGATCCAAAAAGAAAAACACCAACACATATTATCATCAAACTCACCAAAACCAAAGATAAACAGAAAATTTTAAAAGCAGCCAGGGAGAAAAGAAAGGTTTCCTTCAAGGGAGAATCAATAAGAATATGTTCTGACTACTCAGCAGAAACCATGCAGGCAAGAAGGGAATGGGACGACATATACAGAACACTGAAGGAGAAAAACTGCCAACCAAGGATCATATATCCAGCAAAACTCTCTCTGAAATATGAAGGCGAAATTAAGATATTTACAGACAAACACAAGTTTAGAGAATTTGCAAAAACCAAACCAAAGCTACAAGAAATACTAAAGGATATTGTTTGGTCAGAGAACCAATAATATCAGATATCAGCACAACACAAGGTCACAAAACAGAACGTCCTGATATCAACTCAAATAGGGAAATCACAAAAACAAACAAATTAAGATTAATTAAAAAAAAAATACACATAACAGGGAATCATGGAAGTCAATAGGTAAAAGATCACAATAATCAAAAAGAGGGACTAAATACAGGAGGCATTGAACTGCCAGATGGAGAGTGATACAAGGCGATATAGAACAATACAAGTTAGGTTTTTACTTAGAAAAATAGGGGTAAATAATAAGGTAACCACAAAAAGGTATAACAACTCTATAACTCAAGATAAAAACCAAGAAAAACATAACGACTCAACTAACATAAAGTCAAGCACTATGAAAATGAGGATCTCACAATTTACTAAGAAAAACGCCTCAGCACAAAAAAGTATGTGGAAAAATGAAATGGTCAACAACACACATAAAAAGGCATCAAAATGACAGCACTAAAAACTTATTTATCTATAATTACCCTGAATGTAAATGGACTAAATGCACCAATAAAGAGACAGAGAGTGACAGACTGGATAAAGAAACACGATCCATCTATATGCTGCCTACAAGAGACACACCTTAGACTTAGAGACACAAACAAACTAAAACTCAAAGGATGGAAAAAAGTATATCAAGCAAACAATAAGCAAAAAAGAAGAGGAGTAGCAATATTAATTTCTGACAAAATAGACTTTAGACTTAAATCCACCACAAAGGATAAAGAAGGACACTATATAATGATAAAAGGGACAATTGATCAGGAAGACATAACCATATTAAATATTTACGCACCCAATGACAGGGCTGCAAGATACATAAATCAAATTTTAACAGAATTGAAAAGCGAGATAGATACCTCCACAATTATAGTAGGAGACTTCAACACACCACTTTCGGAGAAGGACAGAACATCCAGTAAGAAGCTCAACAGAGACACGGAAGATCTAATTACAACAATCAACCAACTTGACCTCATTGACTTATACAGAACTCTCCACCCAACTGCTGCAAAACATACTTTTTTTTCTAGCGCACATGGAACATTCTCTAGAATAGACCACATATTAGGTCATAAAACAAACCTTTGCAGAGTCCAAAACATCGAAATATTACAAAGCATCTTCTCAGACCACAAGGCAATAAAACTAGAGATCAATAACAGAAAAACGAGGGAAAAGAAATCAAATACTTGGAAAATGAACAATACCCTCCTGAAAAAAGACTGGATTATAGAAGACATCAAGGAGGGAATAAGGAAATTCATAGAAAGCAACGAGAATGAAAATACTTCCTATCAAAACCTCTGGGACACAGCAAAAGCAGTGCTCAGAGGCCAATTTATATCAATAAATGCACACATACAAAAAGAAGAAAGAGCCAAAATCAGAGAACTGTCCCTACAACTTGAACAAATAGAAAGTGAGCAACAAAAGAATCCATCAGGCACCAGAAGAAAACAAATAATAAAAATTAGAGCTGAACTAAATGAATTAGAGAACAGAAAAACAATCGAAAGAATTAACAAAGCCAAAAGCTGGTTCTTTGAAAAAATTAACAAAATTGATAAACCATTGGCTAGACTGACTAAAGAAATACAGGAAAGGAAACAAATAACCCAAATAAGAAATGAGAAGGACCACATCACAACAGAACCAAATGAAATTAAAAGAATCATTTCAGATTATTATGAAAAATTGTACTCTAACAAATTTGAAAACCTAGAAGAAATGGATGAATTCCTGGAAAAACACTACCTACCTAAACTAACACATTCAGAAGTAGAACAACTAAATAGACCCATAACAAAAAAAGAGATTGAAACGGTAATCAAAAAACTCCCAACAAAAAAAAGCCCTGGCCCGGACGGCTTCACTGCAGAGTTCTACCAAACTTTCAGAGAAGAGTTAACACCACTACTACTAAAGGTATTCCAAAGCATAGAAAATGATGGAATACTACCCAACTCATTCTATGAAGCCACCATCTCCCTGATACCAAAACCAGGTAAAGACATTACAAAAAAAGAAAATTATAGACCTATATCCCTCATGAACACTGATGCAAAAATCCTCAACAAAATTCTAGCCAATAGAATCCAACAACACATCAAAAAAATAATTCACCCTGATCAAGTGGGATTTATACCAGGTATGCAAGGCTGGTTTAATATCAGAAAAACCATTAATGTAATCCATCACATAAATAAAACAAAAGATAAAAACCACATGATCTTATCAATTGATGCAGAAAAGGCATTTGACAAAGTCCAACACCCATTCATGATAAAAACTCTTACCAAAATAGGAATTGAAGGAAAATTCCTCAACATAATAAAGGGCATCTATGCAAAGCCAACAGCCAATATCACTCTAAATGGAGAGAACCTGAAAGCATTTCCCTTGAGAACGGGAACCAGACAAGGATGCCCTTTATCACCGATCTTATTCAACACCGTGTTGGAAGTCTTAGCCAGGGCAATTAGGCTAGACAAAGAAATAAAAGGTATCCGGATTGGCAAGGAAGAAGTAAAGATATCACTATTTGCAGATGACATGATTATATACACAGAAAACCCTAAGGAATCCTCCAGAAAACTACTGAAACTAATAGAAGAGTTTGGCAGAGTCTCAGGTTATAAAATAAACATACAAAAATCACTTGGATTCCTCTACATCAACGAAAAGAACACCGAAGAGGAGATAACCAAATCAATACCATTCACAGTAGCCCCCAAGAAGATAAGATACTTAGGAATAAATCTTACCAAGGATGTAAAAGACCTATACAAAGAAAACTACAAAGCTCTACTGCAAGAAATTAAAAAGGACATACTTAAGTGGAAAAACATACCTTGCTCATGGATAGGAAGACTTAACATAGTAAAAATGTCTATTCTACCAAAAGCCATCTATACATTTAACGCACTTCCAATCCAAATTCCAATGTCATATTTTAAGGGGATAGAGAAACAAATCACCAATTTCATATGGAAGGGAAAGAAGCCCCGGATAAGCAAAGCACTACTGAAAAAGAAGAAGAAAGTGGGAGGCCTCACCTTACCTGACTTCAGAACCTATTATACAGCCAGAGTAGTCAAAACAGCCTGGTATTGGTACAACAACAGACACATAGACCAATGCAACAGAATTGAGAACCCAGACATAGATCCATCCACGTATGAGCAGCTGATATTTGACAAAGGACCAGTGTCAATTAACTGGGGAAAAGATAGCCTTTTTAACAAATGGTGCTGGCATAACTGGATATCCATTTGCAAAAAAATGAAACAGGACCCATACCTCACACCATGCACAAAAACTAACTCCAAGTGGATCAAAGACCTAAACATAAAGACTAAAACGATAAAGATCATGGAAAAAAAATTGGGACAACCCTAGGAGCCCTAATACAAGGTATAAACAGAATACAAAACATTACCAAAAATGATGAAGAGAAACCCGATAACTGGGAGCTCATAAAAATCAAACACCTATGCTCATCTAAAGACTTCACCAAAAGAGTAAAAAGACCACCTACAGATTGGGAAAGAATTTTCAGCTATGACATCTCCGACCAGCGCCTGATCTCTAAAATCTACATGATTCTGTCAAAACTCAACCACAAAAAGACAAACAACCCAATCAAGAAGTGGGCAAAGGATATGAACACACATTTCTCTAAAGAAGATATTCAGGCAGCCAACAGATACATGAGAAAATGCTCTCGATCATTAGCCATTAGAGAAATGCAAATTAAAACTACGATGAGATTCCATCTCACACCAGCAAGGCTGGCATTAATCCAAAAAACACAAAATAATAAATGTTGGAGAGGCTGCGGAGAGATTGGAACTCTCATACACTGCTGGTGGGAATGTAAAATGGTACAACCACTTTGGAAATCTATCTGGTGTTATCTTAAACAGTTAGAAATAGAACTACCATACAACCCAGAAATCCCACTCCTAGGAATATACCCTAGAGATACAAGAGCCTTCATACAAACAGATATATGCACACCCATGTTTATTGCAGCTCTGTTTACAATAGCAAAAAGTTGGAAGCAACCAAGGTGTCCATCAACGGATGAATGGGTAAATAAATTGTGGTATATTCACACAATGGAATACTACGCATCCATAAAGAACAGTGACGAATCTCTGAAACATTTCATAACATGGAGGAACCTGGAAGGCATTATGCTGAGCGAAATTAGTCAGAGGCAAAAGGACAAATATTGTATAAGACCACTATTATAAGATCTTGAGAAATAGTAAACCTGAGAAGAACACATACTTTTGTGGTTACAAGGCGGGGAGGGAGGGAGAGAGGGAGAGGGTTTTTTATTGATTAATCAGTAGATAAGAACTGCTTTAGGTGAAGGGAAAGACAACACTCAATACATGGAAGGTCAGCTCAATTGGACTGGACCAAAAGCAAAGAAGTTTCCGGGATAAAATGAATGCTTCAAAGCTCAGCGGAGCAAGCGCGGTGGTCTGGGGAACATGGTTTGCGGGGACTTCTATGTCAAATGGCAAAATAATTCTATTATGAAATCATTCTGCATCCCACTTTGAAATGTGGCGTCTGGGGTCTTAAATGCTAACAAGCAGCCATCTAAGATGCATCAATTGGTCTCAACCCACCTGGAGCAAAGGAAAATGAAGAACACCAAGCCCACTCGGCAACTAAGAGCCCAAGAGACAGAAAGGGCCACATGAACCAGAGACCTACATCATCCTGAGACCAGAAGAACTAGTTGGTGCCCGGCCACAATCGATGACTACCCTGACAGGGAGCACAGCAGAGGACCCCTGAGGGAGCAGGAGATCAGTGGGATGCAGACCCCAAATTCTCATAAAAAGACCAAACTTAATGGTCTGACTGAGACTGGAGGAATCCCGGCGGCCATGCTCTCCAGACCTTCTGTTGATACAGGACAGGAACCATCCCGGAAGACAACTCATCAGAAATGAAAGGGACTGGTCAGCGGGTGGGAGAGAGACGCTGATGAAGAGTGAGCTAATTATATCAGGTGGACACTTGAGATTGTGTTGGCAACTCTTGTCTGGAGGGGGGATGGGAGGATAGAGAGAGAGGGAAGCCGGCAAAATTGTCAAGAAAGGAGAGACTGAAAGGGCTGACTCAAGACGGGGAGAGTAAGTGGGAGTAGGGAGTGAGATGTGTGTAAACTTATATGTGACAGACTGATTGGATTTCTAAACGTTCACTTGAAGCTTAATAAAAGTTATTAAAAAAAAAAAGAAAAGAAAAACAGGAGAAGAAACAAATAACCCAAAGAAGAAATCAGCTGAGTGATATCACAACAGACCCAACTGAAATAAAAAGGATTGTAACAGAACACTAAGAAAAATCTTATTCCAATGAATTTGCAAACTTAGAGGAAAGGGGCAAACTTCTAGAAACACACTACCTACCTAAACTAACACAAACTGAGATAGAAACCTAAACAAAACGGTTACAAAAGATGAGACTGAAGAGATAAAATAATAATAATAATAACTTCCCAACAAAAAAGCTAGCATAACCTTGATGCCAAAGCCAGGGAAACATACTACAAAAAGAAAGAAAGAAAACTACAGACCAATAGCCTTCAGGAACATAGACACAAAAATTCTCAACAAAATCCAAGCCAATAGAATTCTACAGCATATCCAAAAAGAAATCAGGAAAAGTGGGACTCATACAGATATGCAGGGATGGTTCAACATCAGAAAATCAGTCAACATAATCCACCACATAAATAAAACAAAAGAACCACATGACCTTATCAAACTAAACAGAAAAGGCATTTGACAAAGTCTAACACCAATTTCTGATAAAAACTCTAAGCAAAATAGGAATAGAAGGGAAATCTCTCAACATAATATTTTTTTTATACAAAGCCAACAGCCAACATCATTCTAAATGGAGAGAGGCTGAAAGCATTCCCCATGAGGACAGGAGCCAAACAAGAATGGCCTTTATCACCACTTTTATTCTACATTGTGCAGGAGGTCCTAGCTAGAGCAATAAGGTAAGAAAAAGAAATAAAAGGCATCCAAATTGGTAAGGAAGAGGTAAAACTATCCCTAGTCGCAGAGGATAGGGTCTTATACAAAGAAAACTCCAAAGAATACCCAAGAAAGCTACTGGAATGAATAGGAGATTTCAGCAAAGTAGCAAGACACAAGATTAACACAAAAAATCAGGTGGATTCCTCTACACCAACAAAGACAAATTCAAAAAAGGAAATCACCAAATCAATACCATTTACAGTAGCCCCCAAGAAGACAGAGTACTTAGGAATAAATCTAACCAGAGATGGAAAAGACCTGTACAAAGAAAACTCTAAAATCCTACTGCAAGGAACCAAAAGAGACCTACGTTAAGTGGAAAAACATACCGTGTTCATGGACAGCAAGACGCAACATTGTGAAAATATCAATTCTACCAAAAGCAGTCTACAAATACAATGCAATTCTGATCCAAATTTCAACAGCATTCTTTAACGAAATGCGAAAAAAAATCACCAACTTTATATGGAAAGGAAAGAGGTCCCAGATAAGTAAAACATTACTGCAGAGGAATAACAAAGTGGGAGGCCTCATACTACCTGATTTTTGAACCTATGAGAAAGACGGTGGTCAAAACAGCCTGGTACTGGTACAAGAACAGAGACATAGGCAAATGTAACAGAACTGAGAATCTACCCCGAAATCCATCCGTCTGTGAGAAATTAATATTTGACAAAGGGTCAAAGTCCATTAAATAGGGAAAAGACAGTCTCTATAACAAGTGGTGCTGGCATAACTGGATATCCATCTGTAAAAAAAAAAAAATTAATAAAATAAATGAACAAGATCCTTACTTCACACCATACACAAAAACTGACTCAACCACATCAGCCTGAGGCTGGAAAAACTACATGGTGCCCGTCTTACCACCAATCACTGCCCTGACAGGGAACACAACAGAGAATCCCTGATGGTACAGGAGAACAGTAGGATACAGATCTCAAATTCTCATAAAAAACCAGGCTTAACAGTCTGATGAGACTAGAGGAACCCTGGAGGTCATGGTCCCCAGACCCTTTGTTAGCCCAAGACTGGAACCATTCCTGAAGACAACTCTTCAGACAGGGATTGGACTGGTCTACAAGATAGGCAATACTGGTGAGGAGTGAGCTCCTTGGCTCAAGTAGAGACTCATGAGGTTATGTGAGCAACTCCTGTCCAGAGGCGAGGTGAGAAGGAAGAGGGGGACAGGTGCTGGTTGGATGGACACGGGGAATACAGGGAAGGAAAGAGGAATGTGCTGTCTCATTAGGGGGAGAGCAGCTAGGAGCACATAGCAAGGCGTGTACAACTTTTTGTATGAGAGACTGACTTGAATTGTAAACTTTCACTCAAAGCACAATTTAAAAAAAAAAAACAACTAACTCCAAATGGATCAAAGACCTAAATATAAAATCTAAAAAGAAAAAGATCATGGAAGAAAAACTAGGGACAACATATGGCCTAAATAGTATCCAAAACACAACTAACAGTGCATAAACACCAGAAGAGAAAATAGATAACTGGGATCTCCAAAAAATTAAATACTTATGCTCATCAGAAGAGTAAAAAGAGAACCTACAGACTGGGAAAATTTTTTGGCTACCACATATCCAACACGGGCCTAATCTCTAAAATCTAGAAAATACTTCAACACCTTAATAACAAAAAGATAAATAATCCAGTTTAAAACTGGGCAAAGGATCTGAACAGATACTTCACCAAAGAAGACATTCAGGAAGATAACACACACGTGGTGAAATGATTGTGATCATTAGCCATTAGAGAAACACAAATCAAAACAACGACATACCATCTCACCCTGACAGTACTGGCACAAATAAAAAATAAAAAACAACAGAAAATAACAAATGTTTGAATGAAAATTGGTACAACCACATTGGGAAACCATATGGCGCTTCCTTAAAAGGCTAGAATTACAAATACGATTAGATCCAGCAATCCCACTCATGCTCTCAGTCAGGGGACATCTAGGTCAATTGGCATAACATAGTTCAGAAAACATTCTACATCCCATTTTGCTGAGTAACATCTGAGGTCTTAAAAGCTTGCAGCAGCCATCAAAACACATGTATTGGTGCCATTCTGTCCAGAGTAAAGGAGAATAAAGACACAAAGAAAATATTAACTTAAAGGACTAAAGACCACAGAAACCAGAACTTCTACCAGCCTGATCCAGAAGAACTAGATGGTGCCCAGCTACCACCACAAATCACTCTGACAAGAATCACAACAGACTCCTGGCCAGAACAGGAGAAAACTGTAAAACAGAATTCAAATTCATGAAAAAAGACCAGACTTAATGCTCTGACAGAGGCTGGAGGAAACCCAGAGACTATGGCCCTCTGCTGCCTCAGAACTGAATTCACTCCCGAAGCTCACTTTTCAGACAAAGATTAAACAGGCCTATAAAACAAACAATAACACACATGAGGAACATGCTTCTTAGTTCAATGAAATATGCAAGACCAAATGGACAACTCCTGCCCAAAAGCAAGACAAAAAGGCAGGAAGGGACACGACCTGAATAAATGGACACAGGGAACCCAGGTAGAAAGGCTGAGCTAGCTTTCACATTGTGGGGGTCACAATCAATGTCACAAAAGAATATGTGGATAAGTTTTTGAATGAGCAATTAACTTGAGCGATAAATTTTCACCTCAAGCACAATGAAGTTTAAAAAAACTGCTAAAGTTTAAAACTCCAAGGGAAAACAAACAAAAAAAAGGTTTCACATTTTTTACATGTATGAAAATGCTGTTTTCATTAATAAAAACAACTTTCATCTAAAACACAGATTGTGGAACCTGGAGGAAGTTTGCTTCCTTCCAATATTGGATCAGCCATTTTATAACATGATCTTGGGAAAGTCATTTAAACTACTCTAAACCTCGTTCCCTGGTCTGTAAAAAAAATAAACTAAATAAGGACAACAGCAGTACCTGCTTCATAAGGCACTGTAAAGATTAAATGATATTAAACAACGTTGTACAGTGCTCACCATATGTAAGTGCTAAGTGAGTATCACTTACTTTGCTATTACATTCATTGATAAGATTACAAAAGATTTTGATTTTCTTTTTCCCTGGTGTTTTCCCCTAATATGCAATTAATACTAATCAGGAAGAGTTATAGTCTTAAGTCTTTCTAAAAGAAGAATATTCTCTGACATTGACTCCAAGGTGTTTTTGCTAGCGGAAAAATCTGAATGACATCCACAAAGTCAACCCTGAAGCCTCGATATGTAACAAGAAATCACTAATTCCCCTTAAGATTCAATTCCAAATGTTCCAACTGTTGTTGCGTCATTTTGAAACTGACCTTCTCCGGGGATGTTTTAGAATGTCTGTGTATTAGTAATTCTAAAACAATCCTTATGTGCTGCAAGGAGTTAAAATGCTCACTGCTAACCAAATGCTGGGAGGTTCCAGTCCATCCAGAAGAACTGTGGAAGAAAGACCTGGCAATCTACTTCCAAAAAATAAACCATGGCAAATCTTATGAAGCATGATTCCATTCTGACACGGGCTGGCCCTGAGTCTGAGTCAACTCAATGGCAACTGGTTTTATGAATTAGAAATATAATACAGAAAAGTCTCTGACTCGAAAATCTGCTAAAGGATGAGGGTGGACCTTGACCCCAGGCTCAGGTTTGGGTATAGGCTGCAGGTGCCTGGGGAGCACTGTGCTCTTGACGCGCAGAAGTAGGTGGCTGAGTCCCCAGGGTGAGCATCTGCGATGTGCAGTGAGAAATGTTTCTCTTTCCTATTCAATAGAAGAGTGAGTCTTTGCTCTTGTTTCGTGTCATCACTTGAAAAAATATATATAAGAAGCTGAAGACCTTTTCCAGGTTCTTGTTTATACCAGAGGAAATAGTTGGAAGTACTGTCAGTATAAGTGCAGTTGAAAGCAGAGCTCTCTCCCTCCTGGACACTCAGCAAAGAAGGACTCTGCTCCACCTTCTCTCCGCTACCAATACCTGTACAAAAAGGAAACATCAGACAAAGGAAAATGTCATCAGGTCACCATTCTCCAGAGTTTGCATTTCTTTTCCTACAGCAACTACTGGAAATCTGACAAGGCTGGTCTCCCGCTCAGACTTCTAATGAGTATTTACTAAACCATCCCACTCCCACAAAACCCTCACTTACAGTCTAGCTGCAGCCACAAGAATATTAACAAAGGCCCAGTAAGTGTCTTCATTGTCCTCCCAATTGGGACCTGCAGCCTCCAGACAAGAGAGCTCCTTCTTTAATCAGGTTACGTATATCCTTCCTCCAAAACACAGTAGTGTCCTAAGTCACCTACAGAGGAATGTGCTGCTGCCTTTAGCCTTCTCAGAGAAATCCACCAAAAGGAACCTTTCAGATGTTCTGCATCAGCAGAGATGCTCTGCCATCTTCTGGTCAGACCCCAACTACTAAACCAGCTAGTCAAATCCTCTACTCTTAACTGACACGACAGACACTGACACACAAAGCAGCAATAGGTCAGATAAACTGGGTTCCAAGTGTGTTTTCAATCAGAAAGTATGTGGGATAGCAAGAAATAAACATAATAAAAACATAGGGTTCAGAATTCTATTTTCTCTCCTCAGCACACTCGGAGTCACTTTCAATTAATTGGAAAGAGTTGGATGTTTCCTATGTTTATTCAATATGGGCTTGCTCTACTTAAGAAAAATACCATGATTGACTCTGCTAAGCCATTGAGGAGTAAAGCTTTCCTCCTCACCATCCTCTTTTTAAACTTGCCAGAGAATTAATTATCTAAGTCATCTTGGTTTAGCTCTCACAGTGGAAAATTCTTCCTAAACGTAACATTTTAGTGCATAAAAAAAAAAAAAAAAAGGTAACATTTTAGTGCATAGATTGGTGTAAAAGAGAAAGGTCCACTGTATATGTCAGATACGCAACCCTGTAACCTCTACTTCTCCCGGCCTGGACTTTCCCTGATCCTGCCATTCCCAGGAAACTGACATTGTTATGGGGCAAATTCCCCCTGAAAGTAGAGTTATCATTAATAATGTGGATGGAGTAAACATTTCAGGACCTTCACATACTAATGTGGCATGACTAAAAAGGAAAAGAAAAAGCTGCAAACTTCCATGAGTAATGTACAAAGTGGGAATCAAGGAAAATTAGAAGTTGTCAAAAATGAAATGGAATGCTTGAAGATCAAAATCCTAGGCATTAACGAGCTGAAATGGACTGGTATTAGCCATTCTGAATCTGACAATCACACGGTCCGCTATCCCAGGAATAATAAATTGAAGAGAAATAGCATCACATTCATTGTCAAAAAGAATATTTGAAGATCTATCTTTCATGTACAGTGCTGTCAATGACAGGATGTTATCCATAAGCGCACAAGGAACCACTTAATACGACTCATTCAAATTGACGCACCAACCACTAATGCCACAGATGAAGAAATCAAAGATTTTTACCAACCTGGCATCTGAATGTGATCAAACATGCAATCAAGATACACTGATAATTACTCATGATTGAAATGCAAAAGTGAAAAGCAAAGAAGGATCAGTAGTTGGAAAATACGGCCTTGGTGATAGAAATGGCACAGGAGATCTCATGATAGAATTTTGCAAGAACAATGAGTTATTCATTGGAAATACCTTTTTCAACAACATAAACGGTGAATACACATTTGGACCTCGCCAGATGGAATACACAGGAATCAAATTGACTACATCTTTAGAAGGAGATGATGGAGAAGCTCAATAGCATCATTCAGAATGAGGCCACCAGCTGACTGCAGAACGGACCATCATTACTCAGGTGCAAATTCAAGTCGAAGCTGAAGAAAATTAAAATAAGTCCACGAGAGCCAAAGTATGACCTTGAGTTTAGAGACCCATCTGAATTTAGAGACCATTTCAAGAACAGATTTGAAACATTGAGCACTAATGACAAAAGACCAAACAGGTTCTGGGAAGACATTAAAGACATCATACACATAGAAAGGAAAAGATTATTGAAAAGGCAGAAAAGAAAGAAAAGACCAAAATGCATGTCAGAAGAGACCCTGAAACCTGCTTTTGAATGTAGAGTAGCTAAAGCAAATGGAAGAAATAATGAAGTAAAAGACCTGAACAGAAGATTTAGAACCACGACTCAAGAAGACAAAGTGAAGTATTTTAATGAAATGTGCAAAGACATGGAGTTAGAAGAACCAAAAGGGAAGAAGGCTCTCGGCATTTCTCAAGATGAAAGAATTGAAGAAAAAAAATTCAAGCCTCAGAGTTGCAATTTTGAAGGAATCTACAGGCAAAAAATTGAACAATGCAAGGAAGCATCAAAACAAGATGGAAGGAATACACTTTGAGTGCTACACTACTTAAAAGAGATGTCTTGGGACTAAACGAGGTAATATATGAAATGTACCTGACAACATTTCTAGTTCCCAGTATGTGCTTAATAAATGTTAATTCACTTACCTTGTCTCTTCTTTTGCTCACATTCTCCCAAACCTCATCAGACATGAGCGCATGTGCATGTTCATGCGCACACACAACACATATCCACAGTCGCATAAACACATGAACACACATATAGCTTCATCTGTTGGAGTGACCTAAGGTAAACTATACCCAAGAATGCTGTTTCCATCCCTCCACTCATATTTCAGAGGCTCTGGAAACAACAAAGACCTTCCTCCTTAATGAGCTTTAAGGTGTGAACACATTGTTTTAAAACTCATCAGATCTTCCTCTGAAGATGAAGATCATCATCTCAAGCACTGATGACATGTGAGCCACGGAGCTCCTTTCCAGAGGTACATTAAGTGGAGACCTATGGGATTGCAAACAGTTAATGTGCTTAGCTGCTAACCGAAAGGTTGGAGAGTCAAGTATGCTCAGATATGCCTTGGAAGAAAGGCCTGGCAATCTCCTTCTGAAAAATCAACCACTGAAACCATATGGAGCACAGTTCTACTGTCGTACACATGGGGTCACTGTGAATCTGAATCAACTCAATAGCAACTGGTAGGTGATTATTAGGTGTAAAAAACTTCACAACCTGGAAAGCCTGGAAAGAGGTAGATGAGATTAAAACTATGTAGAGCAAAAGGCTCTTCCTCAAAAAGCATGTTTGCTTTGTGGCTCCTTGTTTCACTACTCCAGAGTACTATTCATACAGCATCTCCCACTCTAGAGACCAAATTCAGTGAAGTTTAAATGCTTAAAAAGAAGAGCAAAAATGGGGGATGTTACCTTATTGGATATTGTCTTAGTTTCAGTTCCCTAGAAAACAGTGCCTGAGGCAAAAGCTTATGTATTAATACTTTATGAGGTATTTTCTTGTCTTACCTTGTCACACCACACGTTATTGGTCTTCACTTCAATTATTGACCTCAGTGTCTTTTGCCAACTCCTCCTTCTCTGCTAAACCTCAAGCAAGAGCCCATGAGCTCTGTTCAGTCAATTCAGATGGCTTTGATATCATTCATAAGCCAGCCATGTCCTTGCTGAGGTCCAAGCTTAATATCCAACTGCCAAGTCAACATCTTCACTTGGACCTCCTAAACACATCTCAAACCTAACATGTCCAAAACAATTCTCTTATCTGCCTACTATAATCACAAACATTTTCCAAGTTCAGAATTCTTCACCTTGTAAATGACACCAACTTTCATGCAACTTCATAAGCCAAAATCCTAAAATTCACCCTACATTTTCATCTTTTTCTCATCCCCCACATTCAAGCCATCAGCCAGTCTTGTTGTTTCACCTACACAATGGATCTGTCACAAACACACCAAACTACCTTCTGCATAATGACCGTGGTTGCATGCTGAGAACTCTTCCTTACCCCAGTCTTAGCACAGTTGATCTGTTTTTGTCATTCAAGACTCAGCTCAAATGTCACCACTCCAGAAAACCTCCATGAACACTGTGATTCTCATTCACATCACCCTATTTTATTTTCTCAATAGTACTTATATTTTGAAATCATTTGTTTGTTTCCTTATGCTCTCTCCCCACAATAGATTAAATATTCTGTAACAGCAGAAAACTTATCTATATTGCAGAATATGATAACTTCAACCACTAACTAGTGCCTATTACAGTACGGCAAGGTAAATATTTGTTGCACAAATGAATGCCGAAAAAAACTCCAAGTAAAATAATATTGGCCACTTCTCTACTAAATCGAAGAAAGCACATCCTCAGTGGCCTGGTAGGGTGTGAGTCTGCAGTTGAATCATGTGGCAGTCCTGGCCACTATTGTCTTCTTGCCTGTCCTGCCTGGGACACTGTCACCTACTGGAGGCAGTAGTGAAGGAATTTACAGATCTGAGGACAATGGTAAATATCATACACATTAAGGTTGTTGTGATTTTGTGCTGTCAATTCTGACTCACAGCAACCTGACAGGACAGAGCAGAACAGCCCCTATAGGGTTTTCTAGGCTGTAGTCATTAAAGAAGCAGATCACCAGGTCTTTTCTCCCACAGAGCAGCTAGTGGGTTCAAACTACCCACCTTCCATTTAGCAGCCAAGGTCTTAACCATTGCAGTACCAGGGCTCATTCATGTAGGTTGTAGGCAGCCTCAAACTTTCTTTTCCTTAAAAGTCACTGTTTAGAAACTACCAAACTATGTTTCTTGAGTCATTGCTTAAATGAAAACATTGTGTATATTTATCCCTATATATAATTACCCTCCTGAGGAAGGAGAACATTGCACTGTTTAATATTGTGGACTCAGAGGCAGGGCCAAGGTGGCTGAAGAGTCAAATGCTTTGTGTTGTCCCTCTTACAACAAAGACCCAAAATAACAAGTAAATTGGATATACGCAACAATCTAAGAATCTTAAGCATCAAAGACAAAGCTGAAGAATCAGACTCAGTGACAGGTAGAAGGAAAGACAATGCAGAAACAGCAGATATGGGGAATTATGGATTGCCTATGTCCTGCCAGCTGAACCTGCACCAAACCAAAAAACCAAACCCACTGCCATCGAGTCGATTCCAACTCACAGAGACCCTATAAGAAAGAGGAGAACTGCCCTGTAGAGTTTCCAAGGAGCGCCTGGAGGATTCGAACTGCCAACTTTTTGGTTAGCAGCCGTAGCATTTTACCACTCTTCCACTAGGGTTTGAGCAGACATAATGAGGCAAGCAACAGCATCCTAAGAGAAAACCCACCCCATCTGGTTCAGCTAAGCAGCCGCAAATCTGCACGCAATTCCGGAACCAAACAGGACCAATATCAGACCTGCAAAAGGTAATTGCAAGCTCCCAACCCACCACAACTGCCATACCTCTTTCTCCACCAGAGCATCATGGCCAAGGAGCACTCCCTCTCCTCACCCATCACCCTATCCATTCTGGCACTATTACCTGAGGCATTCAATACTGTCATGCACCCTAAGCAGAGAACTCACAGTGCAGTCGGTGGCACCTGCTCCTTCACAAAGTGAAGGCAGATGCCCTTCACACCTGCTGATCACCCACATCTTTGCCTTGCTGGCTGACTCAGCAGACAGGGCTCCCAGCTAAAGCCCATTTTCACCTGCAGCAACCACGTGGGAACTGTAATTTGTGACACTAGACACCTTATGCCCCCTAAGGAGGGGCCTCACCCACTCACACCAGAGACTTGAAGACTGGCAGTACCACTCACTCCATCAAGCTGCCCATGACCCACAATGCGGACCTGAGAACCAGTGGCACCCCCAATAACTCCAAGCAATGGCACTGGGTGCCCCAAAACCAACTGTAATATCCTACCCCACTATGCACTCTAAAGGACAGGAACACACCTTCCACATGGGCACCTGGGGCAGCACAGAGTCCCCTGCTTTGTCCCCAGTATTGCTCCCCCAATGCAACCAGAGACCTGTGCCTGCTCTGAACACTACCATGCAGCCCTGCCCACCCAAGACTGTAGGAGTCTCCGGACCATGCACTCAGTTACTGACAACCCATATACCTGCACCCAAAAAACTGGTAAGTGGTGGACCACACACACAACACCCAACCCAGTGACCAGGGATAAAACCCCCAGCATCCATTACCAGGTGACCAGTATGACAGACACAACACCTCATCAAAAATGCCACCTACATCTTCAGCAACCCCAAAAGAACATTAAACAGACACCCGGGTTCGCATACCTAGTAGCTACTCCAACCCCCTGGAGACAGGAGGCGAGAGCTTCGACATAGCCAGTTCAACCAGATTAGCACACACACCCAGCCTACTGGACATATCAAAACAAAGGAAAACAAAACAAAAATTCAGCATGCAGTAAACAAAAATACAATAAATAAACACAATAACATTGATGCCTCGGAGACAGCAATCAATATCACATCACATAAAGTAGGACAAAATGGCTGCTACAACAAGTAACCAAAATAAAGAACCAGAAAAACATCCAGAGGAAGATAAGGCAATGGAACTATCCGATAAAGAATTCAAAAGACTAATATATAGAGCTCTCCAAGAGATCAAAAAAAGACATCGGGCAAGACATAGACAAAACCAAGGCACACAGACAAAGCAAGAGAAGAGCCCAGGAAAACAATACAAGAAGAAAACAACAGAAAAAACAGGATGCTAGGAACCATACAAAAACAGCAACCAGAAATCCAAAAGATTAACAATAAAATTTCAAGATTAGACAACTCAATAGAAGGTCATAGAAGCAGAATTGAGAAAGTGGAGGTCAGAATTGGTGAGATTGAAGATAAACCTCTTGACATCAATTTGTTTGAGGAAAAGTCAGAAAAAAGAATAAAGAAAGCCTAAGAATTATGTGGGATACTATCAAGAGGAAAAATCTACAAGTGATCAGAGCACAAAAACAGGGAGGGTAACAGAAAACACAGAGAGAATTGTGAAGATTTGCCGGCAGAAAACTTCCCTGATATCATGAAAGATGAGACAATATCTATCCAAAAAGCTCAAAGTAACCAATATAGGATAGACCCCAAAAGAAAGTCAACACGACATATTATACTCAAGCTTGCCAAAAACTAAAGACAAACAAAGAATCCTGAGAGTGGCTAGGCATGAAAGTCACCTACAAAGGAGAACCAGTAAGACTAAACTCTGATTACTCAGCAGAAACCATGCAGGCAAGAAAGCCATGGGATGACATATATAAAGCCTTGAAGGAAAAAACTGCCATCCAAGAATTATATATCCAGCAAAACTGTCTCTCAAATATGATAATGAAATTAGGTCATTTCCATTTAAACAGAAATTAAGGGAATATGTAAAAACCAGGCCAAAATTACAAGTAATATTAAAGGAAGACCTCCACTTAGAGAACCAGCCACGTAGGACAACCAACCAAGACTAGGACATAGGACAAATCAACCAGAAACCAACTCAGGGAATTCACAAAAATAAAATAAAGCTAAAAGGCTAAATTGAGGGAATCAAAAACATCAGTATGTAAAAGATGACAACATCAAGACAAAAAAGGGAATAAATGTTGTAGTCACAGACCATCCATATGGACAAGAAGTCAATGAGATAAGTAGAAATAAAAAACTGGTTTAAGCTTAGAAAAATAAAGGTAAATTTCAAGGTAACCACAAATGAAGCTAACAAACCAAACCATCAAAATAAAAAAGAAGAAAACATAAAGACTCAGCAAACACAAAATCAACAATTATGAAAGAAATAAAAAGAAAATCCATAAACAAAAAGAACTTAGCACACAAAATTAAGTGGAACAAATAAACTATCAACATGACCAAAAAAAAAAAAAAAAGACAGCAGTAAACTCGTACCTATCAATAATTACACTGACTAGAAATGTAATTGTAGAAATGGCCTAAATGCAACAGTGTAGAGACACAGAGTAGCAGAATGGGTTAAAAACATGGTCCGTCTATATGCTATCTACAAGAGACATGACTTAGACACAAAGACGTAGACAAACTAAAACTCAAAAGATGCAAAAAAATATATCAAGCAAACAATAACCAAAAAAAGAGTACAAGTGGCAATATTAATCTCCAATGAAACAGAGTTTAAAGCAAAATCCACCTTAAAGAATAAGGAAGGACACTATATAATGATTAAGGGGTCAAGAGGACATAACCATAATGAACATATACACACCCCATGACAGGGCTCCAAAATATATAAAAGAAACTCAAACAGCATTGAAAAGAGAAATAAACAGTTCCACAATAACAGTGGGAGAATTCAACACACCACTCTCAGTGAAGGACAGTACGTCCAGAAAGAAACTCAATAAAGACACAGAAGATCTAAATGTCACAATCTAACGACTCAACCTCATAGACATATACAGAACACTCCACCCAACAGCAGCAAAGTATACACTCCTTTCCAATGCACTTGGACCATTCTTCAGAAGACACCACATGTTAGGCCACAAAGAAAGTCTTAACTAAAACCAAAACATCAAAATAATACAAAGCAATGTCTCTAATCACAATGCCATAAGAGTAGAAATCAATAACAGAAACAACAAGGGAAAAAAGTCAAATACATGGAAACTGAACAACACTTTGCTTAAAAACTAATGAGAAATAAAAGAAATCAAGGATGGAATAAAAAAATTAATTGACTCAAATGAGAATGAAAACACATCCTACCAAAAGCTTTGAAACAGCAAAAGCTGTGCTTAGACATCAATTTACAGCAATAAACACATACATCAAAAAAGAAGGGTCAAAATCAAAACACTAACCCTACAACTCAAACACACAGAAAGAGAGAAGCGAAAGGAGCCCTTGGGCACCAAAATAAAGGAAATAATAAAGGAAATAAATGGAATAGAGAATAGAAAACCAATAAAAAGAATCTACAAGACCAAAACATGGTTCCTTGAAAACATCAACAAAATCAACAAACTGTTGGCCAAACTGACAAAAAAAAAAAGAGAGAGAGGAATCAAATAACCCAAAAAAAGAAATTAGATGGGTGATATCACAACAGACCCAACTGAAATAAAAAGGATCATAATGGAATACTACGAAAAATTGTACTCCAACAAATTTGAAAACCTAGAGGAAATGGATAAATTTCTAGAAACACACTATCTACCTACTAACACAAACTGACGTAGAAAAACTAAACAGACCTGTAACAAAACAAGAGATTGAAGAGGTAATAAAAATAAATAAATAAATGAACCAAAAAAAAAAACCTCAGGCTCAGACGGCTTCATTGGAGAATTCTGCCAAACTTTCAGAGAAGAACTCACACAAGTACTACTCAAATTATTCCAGAGCATAGAAAAAGAAGGAATACATTTGAATTTGTTATATGAAGCCAGCAATACCCTGGTACCAAAGCCAGGCAAACACACCACACACACACACACGCACACACACAAAAAGAAAAATACAGACCAATGTCCCTCATGAACAAAAATTTTCAAGAAAATTCTACCCAATAGAATTCAACAGCATATCAAAAAAATAATACATCATGACCAGGTGGGGTTCATATCAGGTATGCAGGGTTAGTTCAACATTTTTTAAATCAATCAATGTAATCCACCACATAAATAAAATAAAAGAATCACATGATCATATCAATTGACACAGAAAAGACATTTGACAAAGTCCAACACCTACTCCTGATAAAAACTCTAAGCAAAATAGGAATAGAAGGGAAATTCCTGGACATAATGAGGGCATTTATACAAAACTAACATCATTCTTAATGGAGACTGAAAGAATTCCCCTTGACAACAGGAACCAGAAAAGGATGCCTTTTACTCAACATCATGCTGGAAGATCTAGCCAGAGCAATAAAGTAAGGAAAAGAAATAAAGGGAATGCAAATGGGTAAGGAGGAGGTAAAAACTATCCTTATTCACACATGATATGATCTTATACACAGAAAATTCCAAAAAATCTATTTAAAAAGTTACTGAAACTAATAGAAGATTTCGGCAAAGTGGCAGGATACAAGATTAACATACAAAAATCAGTAGGATTCCTCTATATCAACGAAGACTTTAAAAACGAAATCACCAAATTAATCTCATTTACTATACCCCCAAGAAGATAAAATATTTAGGAATAAATCTAACCAGGGGTGTAAAAGACCTATACAAAGAACACAACAAAACACTACCGCAAGAAACCAAAAGAGATCTATGTAAGTGGAAAAACTTAACATGCTCACGGATAGGAAGGCTCAACATTGCAAAAATGTGAATTCTACACAAAGAGCTCAGCAGATACAATGCAACCCAGATCCACATTCCAGCAGCATTTTTTTAACGAGATACCAAAATAAATCACCAACTTTATATGGAAAGAGAAGAGGCCCCTCAAGGGTTTGGGGACCATGATTTCAGGAGACATCTAAGTCAATTGGCATAATAAAGTCTATTAAGAAAACATTCTGCATCCCCCTTTGAAGAGTGGCGTCTGGGGTCTTAAATGCTAGCAAGCAGCCATCTAAGATCCATCAATTGGTCTCAACCCACCTGGATCAAAGGAGAATGAAGAACACCAAGGACTCAAGGTAATTACACCAAGGACTCAAGGTAATTATGAGCCCAAGGGATGGAAAGGGACACACGAACCAGAGACTACATCATCCTGAGACTAGAAGAACTAGATGGTGCCCGGCTACAACCGAAGACTGCCCTGACAGGGAACACAACAGAGAACCCCTGAAGGAGCAGGAGAGCAGTGGGATGCAGACCCCAAATTCTCATAAAAAGACCAGACTTAATAGTCTGAATGAGACTGGAAGGACCCCAGTGGTCATGGCCCCCAGACCTTCTGTTGGCCAAGGACAGGAACCATTCCCGAAGCCAACTCTTCAGACATGGATTAGACTGGACAATGGATTGGAGAGGAATCCTGGTGAGGAGTGAGCTTCTTTGATCAGGTGGACACTTGAGACTATGTTGGCATCTCCTGCCTGGAGGGGAGATGAGAGGGTAGAGGGGGTTAGACGCTGGCGAAATGGACACAAAAAGAGAGAGTGGAGGGAGAGAGCAGGCTGTCTCATTAGGGCGAGAGTAATTGGGAGTATGTAGCAAGGTGTATATAAGTTTTTGTGTGAGAGACTGACTTGATTTGTAAACTTTCACTTAAAACACAATAAAAATTATTAAAAAAAGGGAAGAGGCCCCAGATAAATAAAGCATTTCTGAGAAAATAGAGCAAAGTGAGAGGCCTCACACTACCTGATTTTAGAACCCATTATATACCCATGTTAGTCAAAACAGCCTGGTACTGGTACAAAAACAGACACATAGATGAATGGAACAGAATTGAGTACCCAGGCATAAATCCATCCATCTATGAGCAGTTGATATTTGACAAACGGCTAAAGTCCATTAAATGGGGAAAAGACAATCTCTTTAACAAATGGTGCTGGCATAACTGGATATCCAGCTTTAAAAAAATGGAACAAGATCTATACCTCACACCATTAACAAAAGCTAGCTCAAAATGGATCAAAGACCTAAAAATATAATCTAAAATGTGAAAGATCATGGAGGGAAAAATATGGACAACATTATGAGCCCTAATATGCTGCATAATTAATATACAAACCATAACTAATAATGTACAAACACCAGAAGAGAAACTAGATAACTGGGAGCTCCTAAAAATTAAACACCTCCACCAAAAGACATCACTGGAAGAGTGAAAATAGAACTACAGACTGGGAAAAAAAAGAAATTTTGGCTGCCACATGTCCAAGAAGATTCTAATCTCTAAAATCTACAAAATACTACAATACCTCCATAACAAAAAGGCAAATAATCCAAATTAAACTGTGCAAAGGATATTAATGGACACTTCACCAAAAATTTCAGGCAGCTAACAGGCTTTTTTTTTAACAGGCACGTGAGGAAATGTTTGTGATCATTAGCCATGAGAAAAATGCAAATCAAAACTACAATGAGATACCATCTCACCCCAACAATACTGACACTACTCAAATAAAAAATAATAAATGTTGGAGAGGTTTTGGGGAGATTGGAAATTTTATGCACTGCTGGGGGGAATGAAAAATTGTGTAACCACTTTAGAAGACAATCTGGGGCTTCCTTAAAAGTCTACAAGTAGAAGTACTATATGATTCAGCAATCCCACTTCTAGGAATATAACCTAGAGAAATAAGAGCCATCAAAGAATAGACATATGCATAACCACATTCCTTGCAGCACTATTCACAATAGCAAACTGATGTAAACAAACGAAATGCCCATAGACAAATAAATGGATAAACAAATTACGGCCACATAAGCACAACGGAATACTATGCACAGTAATGAATCCTCAAAACATCTCACAACATGGATGAATCTGGAGAGCATTAGGCTGAGTGAAATAACTTAGTCACGAAGTAAAAATATTGTATGAGAACATGATTCTAAGAACTCAAAAAAAGGTTTACACACAGAAACAAGCACTCTTTGATGGTTACAGGGGTGGATAGGAATGGGAAGGGGAAATCACTAACTAGATAGTAGACAAGTGTCAACTTCAGAGATGGGAAGGACAACACAGAATACAGGGGAAGTCAGCACAACTGGACCAAAACAAAAGCACAGAAGTTTCCTAGACACATCCGAACACTTCAAGAGACCAAGTGGCTGGGGCTGAGCGCTGCGGACCATAGTCCCAAGGGACATCTAGGTCAATTGGCATAACATATTTCATAAAGAAAATGTTCTACATCCTATTGTGCTGAGTAGCATCTGGGGTCTTAAAAGCTTGTGAGCGGCCATCAAAGACACATCTAATTTGTTCCATTCTGTCCAGAGCAAAGGAGAATAAAGACAAAAGGAAAATATTAGCCCAATGGACTAAACCCAAAAAACCCAATGGACTAAAGAACAGTATAAACCAGAGCCGCCACCATCCTTACCCAGAAGAACTAGATGGTGCCTGGCTACCACCATAAACCATTCTGACAGGGATCACAACGGAGATTACTGGCCAGAATGGGATAAAAATGTGGAACAGAATTCAAATTCAAGAAAAAAGACCAGACTTACTGGTCTGACGGAGACTGCAGAAACCCCGAGCCTATGGCCTCATGACCCTCTGCTAACTCAGAAATGAAACCACTCCCAAAGTTCACTTTTCAGACAAATACTAGGCAGGGCTATAAAACGAACAATAACACACATGAGGAACGTGCTTCTTAGTTCAATCCAATATACAAGACCAAATGGGCAACTTCTGCCCAAAAGCAAGACAAAAAGGCAGGAAGGGACAAGAACTAGACGAATGGGCACAGGGAACCCTGGTGGAAAGGGGAAGCTTGCTGTCACATCATGGAGATGGCAGCCAATGTCACAAAACAATACGTGCATAAATTTTTAAATGACAAATTAATTTGAGCAGTAAACTTAACCTAAAGCATGATAAAATTTTCTAAAAACTGCTAAAGTTTAAAACTCCAGCGGAAAACAAGCAAGCAAAAAAAGGCTTAACATTTTTCACACTTATGTAAATGCCGTTGCTGTTATCAAACCAACATTCGCCTAAAAAAAAAAAAAGATTGTGGAATCTGGAGGCTGACTGCTTTCCTTCCACTACTGGATCTGCCATTTTATAACGTCATCATGGGAAAGTCATTTATCTACTCTAAACCTTTTTCCCTGGTCTGTAAAAGACAATTAGGACGACAGTACCTGCTTCACAAGGCATCCTAAAGGTTAACCGATACTAAACAATGCTGTATAGTGTTCATCATATGTAAAGGCTAAGTAAGCATTAGTTACTTTGTATTATAACTGGTTGATAAGAGATTAAAAAAGATTTATATTTTTCTGGTTTTTTTCCCTCCAATATGCAATTAATACTTTTATAATCAGGGAAAGCTAATAAATGCTGTTATTCTTGAGTCTAACGAAAGTCTATTCTTTGACATTGACTCCAAGGTGTTTTTGCTAGTGAAAAAATCTGAATGACACATAGTCAGCCCTGAAACCTCAGTATGCAACAAGAAATCATTAATCCCCCTTAAGATTCCATCCAAAATGTTCCAAAACTTACTGGGTCATTTTAAAACTTTCTTTTAGGATATTTTAGAATGCCTATGTGTTAGTAATTCTAAAACAATCCTCAAATTAAAAAAACACCCATTTCTGTAGAGTAGATTCTGACTCAGAGTGACGCTATATAACAGAGTAGAACTGCCCCATAGAGTTTCCAAAGAGTGTCTGGTGGAATCAAACTGCCGACATTTTAGTTAGCAACCTGAGTTCTTAACCACTGTGCAACCAGGGCTCCAAAACAATCCTTAGGTATAGTTTAAACATTTAACATGCTCACTGTTGAACAAAAGGCTGGAAGTTTGAATCCACCCACAAGAACTTTGGCAGAGAGGCCTGGCAAACTACTACAGAAAAATAAGACATTGAAAATTCCGTGGAGTGCAATTCTACTCTGACACACGTGAATTAGCCTTGAATCGAAGTTCACTCAATGGAAACTGGTTTCATGAATTAGAAATACAATACAGAAAAGCCCTCAATTCAAAGATCTGTCAAAGGATGGGGGTGGCCCTTCAGCCCAGGCTCAGCTTTGGGTACAGGCTGCCAATGCCTGGGGAGCACTGTGCTCTTGATGCACAGAAGTAGGTGGCTGAGTCCCCAAGATGAACATCTGCTATATGCAGTGAGAAATGTTTCTCTTTAGTATTCAATAGGACAGTGAGTCTTTCCTCTTGTTTCTTGTCCTCACTTGCAAGAGTACGTATAAGAAACTGAAGACCTTTTCCAGGTTCTTGTTTATACCAAAAGAAGTAGGTGGAACCACTGTCGGTATAAGTGCAGTTGAAAGCAGAGCTCTCTCCCTCCTGGACACTCAGGAAAGAAGGACTCTGCTCCACCTTCTCTCCTCTAACCATACCTGTGCAAAAAGGAAACATCGGATAAAGGAAAATGTCATCAAGTCATCATTCTCCAGAGTTTGCATTTCTTTTCCTACAGTAACTACTGGAAATCTGGAAAAGGCTAGTCTCCCCCTCAGACTTCTAATGAATATTTACTAAACCATCCCACTCCCCAAAAACCCTCAACTTACAGTCTAGCTGCAGCCACAAGAGCATTAACAAAGGTCCAGTAAGTATCTTCATTGTTCCCTCAATTGGGACCTGCAGCCTCCAGCCAAGAGAGCTACTACTTTTATCAAGTTACCTCTTCCTTTCCTCCAAAACACAGGAGTTTCTTAAACCACCTACACGGGAATCTGCTGCTGCCTTTAGCCTACTCAGAGAAATCCACCAAAAGGAACCTTTCAGATGTTCTGCATCAGCAGAGGTGCTCTGCCATCTTGTGGTCAGATCCCCAACTGCTAAACCAGCTAGTCAAATCCTCTGCTCTTACCTGTATATGGGAGACACTGACACAGGAAGCAGCAATAGGGCAAATAAACTAGGTTCCAAGTATGCCTCCAATCAGGAAGTATGTGGGTTAGCAGAAAGCAAGCATAACAAAAATGTTAGGGTTCAGAATTCCATTTTCTCTCCTCGGCACATTGCTGACTCACTTTGAATTAATTGGAAAAGGTTTAATTTTTTCCACGTTTATTCAACATGGGCTTGCTCTATTTGAAATAGGGAAAATACCATGATCAACTCTGCTAAGCCATTGACCAGTAAAACTTTCCTCCTCAGCAATCACTTTTTAAATTGGCCAGAGAATTAATTAGCCAAATCAGTCATTTTGGTTTAACTCTCAAAGTTGGAAAATTTTTTCTAAAGGTAACGTTTAAGAACAAAGATTGTTATAAAAGAGAGAGGTCTACTATACATGTCAGATACACAACTTTCTAGACACTACTCCTCCATGCCTGGATGTCTCCCTGATCTTGTCATTCCCAGGAAATTGACATTGTTATGGGCCAAACTGCACCCTTGTCTGTCAGTTTGCCATACTGCAGTAGTTTGCATGTTACAGTAATGCTGGAAGATGTGCCACCAGCATTTCAAATATCAGCAGGATTACCCTTAGTGGACAGGTTTCAGAGGAGCTTACAGACTAAGACAGACTAAAAAGAAGGACCTAGTGATCTACTTCTGAAAAAACTGACCACTGAAAATCTTGTGGATATTGTTGTTGTTAGATGCAGTACAGTTGGTTCTGACTCATAGAGACTCTATGTACCATAGAAGAAAACACTATCCAGGAAGGCAGAGCCAAGATGGCAGAATAGACAAACGCTTCCGGTGAGCCCTCTTTACAACAAAGACCAAAAAAAAAACAAGTGAAACAAGTATATTTGTGAAAAGCTGGGAGCCCTTAGCATCGAAGGCAAGCTTAGAAAACAAACTGAGGGGCAGGGGGAGGAAGAGACTGTTCAGAAGCAGAGAGGAGTTACCAGAACTGAATCGCTGGGAGCCCTCAGGCACCATTCCTGGAGTGGCAGCGGCAGTGGCGGCGGTGGGCTAGTACTAGCGTTCAGCCACAGTTTCCTTAGGGACAAGCAGCCAATAACACAGCCTACTCACACCTCCAGAACCAGAGAAGAATGATGCTCTCAGCAAAAGCTAAGTACTGGCGTATATTTTAATGCGCCCCACACCCCCAAGACAGCTTCAGCAGCTGAATTCTCTGGGCCTGAGATAGGCCCTGTTGAGCGCCTAGAGCCATCCTTCCAGCCTTGGAGAAGGAAAAAATTTGCACTTGCAGGAAGGGATAATATGCCAGCTCCACTAACCGGGGGAGCTCAGGACAGAAGCAGCTCCTGTCCAGGCATAAACGATCTGTGGACTTTGAGCACCTTTCCCCTCTGCATGGACCTGTGTGGGCCTATTTCAGGAGAATAGGCCCTTATTGGCAGACTCCAACCATTTCAGCTGTCTGGTGGAGAGGGAGGTGTTTGATGTTTGACATTTTTTTGCCTATTGGACAGGGTCCTCACCTACCCACTTCAGGGGCCTAAGGACTGGTAGCTCCACTCAGGTCACCCAGCCACCTGCAATAGGGGTCCAAGGATAACTGGTACCTTCCAGTCCTTACAACCAAAAAGACTGGGTGCCCATAGTCCCTCTGCAGAACCCACCCACCTGAATGCTCTAAGGAACAGAGATGTGCTTGCTTCACAGACGATTGGGAGTCTGTTCTCAACCCCCTGCCTTGTTCAGAGCATGACCTCCTGCTGCAACCAGATACAGGTACCTACGCCAATCACCCCTGCCCCTCTAAGACTGTAGGACAGAGCCTGGACCACATACTTGACGATCAGCTACCTGGAAACCTGAGCTGAATTCATACAAGAAAAGTGAATGGACTCCTAGACTGATATACCTGGTAACAGCTCTAGGCATCTGGGGACAGGACGTCAGAGCTCCAAAGGCAAGGATAATCAAGTTAGCTCACTCAAGCAACCCACCTGGGCATATCAAAACAAAACAAAGCAAGAAGCTACAACACAGTAAGCAAACATAAACTGATACAATTCCTTATAGATGGTTTGGAGACAACACTCAATATCAAGTCACATAAAGAAACAGACCATGATCACCTCAAAAAGCTCTCAAAACAAAGAATCCAGGGATCTTCTAGATGAAAGTGCATTCCTGGAATTACCAGACAGAGAATACAAAGGTTTAATATACAGAACCCTTCAAGACATCAGGAAGAAAATGAGGAAATATACAGAACAAGCCAAGGAACACACAGATAAAGCAATTGAAGAAATTAGAAAGATTATTCAGGAACATAAAAATTTAATAAGCTGGAAAAATCCATAGACAGAGAGCAATCAGAAATTCAGAAGATTAACAATAAAATTACAGAAGTAGACAACTCAGTGAAAAGTCAGGAGAGCAGAATTAAGCAAATAGAAGCCAGAATTTCTGAACTTGAAGATAAACCACTTGGCACTAATATATTTGAAGAAAAATCAGAAAAAAGAATTCTAAAAAATGAAGAAACCTTAAGAATTATGTGGGACTCTATCAAGAGAAATAACCTATGAGTGATTGGAGTACCAGAACAGGGAGGGATAACAGAAAATACAGAGAAAATTGTTGAAGATTTGGCAGAAAACTTCCTTGATATCGTGAAAGATGAGAAGATATCTATCCAAGATGCTCATCGAACTCCACATAAGGTAGACGTTAAAAAAAAGGTCACCAAGACATATTATAAACTTGCCAAAACCAAAGATAAAAAGAGAATTAGAAGAGCAGCTAGGGTTAAATGAAAAGTCACCTACGAAGTAGAGCCAATAAGAATAAGCTCAGACTACTTGGCAAAAACCATGCAGGCAACAAGGCAATACAATGACTTGTTCAAAAACATTGAAGGAAAAAAATTGCCTGCCAAGAATCGTATATCCAGCAAAACTGTCTCTTAAATATGAAGATGAGATTAGGACATTTCCAGATAAACAGAAGTTTAGGGAATTCATAAAAACCAACCCAAAACTACAAGAAATACTAAAGGGAGTTCTTTGGTTAGAAAATCAATAATATGAAGTATCAGCTGGAGACCAGAACACTGGGCAGAGCAATCAGAAGTCAACACAGACAGGAGAATCAAAAAAACAAAGCAGATTGAAAAAACAAAACAAAAAAAAAGCTCAAAACAGGGTAACAGCAAAGTTATTATATAAAATAACATTGAAACAATAAAGGGAGACTAAGAACTTCCATATGGAGAGGAAGATACACTGATACAAAGAAATAAAATTTAGGTTTAAATTTAGAAGAATAGGGGTAAATAATAAGGTAACCACAAAGGAGACACACTAGCCTACTCATCAAAATAAAACACAAGGAAAAAATAGAGACTCAGCAGAAGCAAAATCAACAACAACGCATATGAGGAAAGCACAATATATAAGAAAAATCTACTCAGCACAAAAAGTTAAGTGGGAAAAAGAAACTATCAACAACACACACAAAAAGACATCAAAATGATAGCACTAAATTCATACTTATCCGTAATTACACTGAATGTAAATGGACTAAATTCACCAATAAAGAGACAGAGAGTGGCAGAATGGATAAAACAGCACGATCCGTCTATATGCCGTCTACAAGAGACACACCTTAGACTTAGACACATAAACAAACTAAAACTCAAAGGATGGAAAAAATATATGAAGCAAACAACAATCAAAAAAGAACAGGATTGGCAGTATCAATTTCTGACAAAATAGACTTTAAAGTTAAATCAATCAGAAAGGATAAGGAAGGACACTATATAATGATTAAAGGGACAATACACCAAGAAGATAAAAACACCAAGAAGATATAACCATATTAAATACTTATGTGCCCAGTGACAGGGCTGCAACATACATAAAACAAACTCTATCAGCATTGAAAAGTGAGATAGACAGCTCCACAATAATAGTAGGAGACTTCAACACACCACTTTCAGGGAAGGACAGGACATCCAGAAAGAAGCTCAGTAAAGCCACGGAAGATCTAAATGCCACAATCAACCAACTTGACCTCGTAGACATATACACAACACTCCACCCAACACCAACCAAGTATACTTTCTTTTCTACAAGTGCACATGGAACATTCTCTAGAATAGACCACATATTAGGTCACAAAGCAAGCCTTAGCAGAACCCAAAACACTGAAATATTACAAAGCATCTTCTCTGACCATAAGGCCATAAAAGTGGAAATCAATAACAAAAAAAACCAGGGAAAAGAAATCAAACACTTGGAAACTGAACAGTACCCTGCTCAAAAAAGACTGGATTATAGAAGACATTAGGGATGGAATAAAGAAATTCATAGAATCCAATGAGAATGAAAACACTTCCTTTCAGAGCCTTTGGGACACAGCAAAAGCAGTGCTCAGAGGTCAATTTATGCCAATAAATGCACACATCCAAAAAGAAGAAAGGGCCAAAACCAAAGAATTATCCCTACAACTTGAACAAATAGAAAGAAAGCAACAAAAAAAAACCACAGGCACCAGAAGAAAACAAATAATAAAAATTAGTGCTGAACTAAACGAAATAGAAAACAGAAAAACAATTGAAAGAATTAACAAGACCAAAAGCTGGTTTTTTGAAAACATCAACGAAATTGATAAACCACTGGCCAAACTGACAAAAGAAAAACAGGAGAGGAAGCAAATACCCAAATAAGAAATGAGAGAGGCAATATTACAACAGACCCAACTGAAATTAAAAGAATCATATCAGATTACTATGAAAAATTGTACACTACCTACCTAAACTAACACAAACAGAGGTAGAACAACTAAATAGACCCATAACAAAAGAAGAGATTAAAAAGGTAGTAAAAAAAAAAAACTCCCAACAAAAAAAAGCCCTGGCCCAGAGGGCTTCACTGCAGAGTTCTACCAAACTTTCAGAGAAGAGTTAACACCGCTACCACCAAAGATATTTCAGAGCATAGAAAAGGACGGAATACTACCAAACTCATTCTATGAAGCCACCATATCCCTGATACCAAAACCAGGTAAAGACACCACAAAAAAAGAAAATTACCGATTTATATCCCCCATGAACTTAGATACAAAAATCCTCAACAAAATTCTAGCCAATAGAATTCAACAACACAGCAAAAAATAATTCACCACGACCTAGTGGAATTCATACCAGGTATGCAGGGATGGTTCAACATTAGAAAAACAATTAAAGTAATCCATCACATAAATAAACAAGAGACAAGAATCACATGATTTTATCAATTGATGCAGAAAAGGCATTTGACAAAGTTCAACACCCATTCATGATAACAACTAGCACCAAAATAGGAATAGAAGGAAAATTCCTCAACATAAAAAAGGATATTTTTACAAAGCCAACAGCCAACTTCATCCTAAATGGAGAGACCCTGAAAACATTCCCCTTGAGAACAGGGACCAGACAAGGATGCCCTTTATCGCCGCTCTTTTTCAACATTGTGCTGGAGGTCCTAGCCAGAGGAATTAGGCTAGATAAAGAAATAAAGGGTGTCCAGATTGGCAAGGAAGAAGTAAAATTATCTCTATTTGCAGATGATGTGATCTTATACACAGAAAATTCTAAGGACTCCTCAAGAAAACTATGGAAACTAATAGAAGAGTTCACCAGAGTATCAGCGTCCAAGATAAACATACAAAAGTCTGTTGGATTCCTCTATACCATCAAAAAGAACATCGAAGAGAAAATCACCAAATCAATACCATTTATTGTAGCCCCCAAGAAGACAAAATACTTAGGAAGAAATCTTAACAGAGATGTAAAAGACTTATACAAAGAAAACTACAACACACTTCTGCAAGAAACCAAAAGAGACCTACATAAGTGGAAAAACGTACCTTGCTCATGGATAGGAAGACTTAACATTATAAAAATGTCTGTTCTACCAAAAGTGATCTATACATTTAATGCAATTCCAATCCAAATCCCAACGACATTCTTTAATGAGATGGAGAAACAAATCACCAACTTCATATGGAAGGGAAAGAGGCCCCGGATAAGTAAAGCATTACTGAAAAAGAAGAACAAAGTGGGAGGCCTCACTCTACCTGATATTAGAATCTACAGCCTGGTACTGGTACAACAACAGATACATAGACCAATGGAACAGAATTGAGAATCCACACATAAATCCATCCACATATGAGCAGTTGATATTTGACAAAGGCCCCAAAACAGTTAAATGGGGAAAAGACAGTCTTTTTAACAAATGGTGTTGGCATAACTGGACACCCATCTGCAAAAAAATGAAACAAAACCCACACCTCACTCCATGCACAAAAGTGAGCTCAAAATGGATCAAAAACCTAAATTTAAAATCTAAAATGATAAAGATCATGGAAGAAAAAATAGGGACAACATCAGGAGCCCTAATATGTAGCATAAACAGTATACAAAACATTACTAACAACACAGAAGAAAAACTAGATACCTGGGAGCTCCTAAAAATCAAACACCTATGCGTATCCAAAGACTTCACCGAAAGAGTAAAAAGATTACCTACAGACTGGGAAAAAGGTTTTAGCTATGATATTTCTGATCCGCGCCTGATCTCTAAAATCTACACAATACTGCAAAAACTCAACTGCAAAAGAAAAATAACCCAATTAAAAAATGGACAAAAGATATGAACAGACACTTCACTAAAGAAGACATTCAGGTTGCTAACAGACACAGGAGGAAATGCTCACAATCATTAGCCACCAGAGAAATGCAAATCAAAGCTACAATGAGATCCCATCTCACTCCAACAAGGCTGGCATTAATCCAAAAAACGCAAAACAATAAATGTTGGAGAAGCTGTGGAGAGATTGGAACAGTTATACACTGCTGTTGTGGATGTAAAATGGTACGACCACTATGGAAATCGATTTGGCACTTCCTTAAAAATCTAGAAATAGAACTGCCATATGATCCAGCCATCCCACTCCTTGGAATATATCCTAGAGAAATAGGAGCCCTCACACATACAGGTATATGCACACCCATGTTCATTGCAGCACTGTTTACAATAGCAAAAGATGGAAGCAACCAAGGTGCCCATCAACGGATGAATGAATAAATTATGGTATATTCACACAATGGAATACTATGCATCGATAAAGAACAGTGAAGAATCTGTGAAATATTTCATAACATGGAGGAATCTGGAAGGCATTATGCTGAGTGAATTTAGTCAGTTGCAAAAGGACAAATATTGTATAAGACCACTATTATAAGAACTCAAGAAATAGTTTAAACACAGAAGAAAATATTTTCTGATGGTTACGAGAGGGGGGAAGGAGAGAGGGTCAGAGAGAGGTATTCACTAATTAGATAGTAGATAAGAACTACTTTAGGTAACGAGAAAGACAACACACAATACAGGCGAGGTCAGCACAACTGGACTAAAGGAAAAGCAAAGAAGTTTCCTGAATAAACTGAATGCTTCAAAGGCCAGCGTAGCAGGGGCAGGGGTTTGGGGACCATGGTTTCCGGGGACATCTAAGTCAATTGCCAGAATAAAATTTATTAAGAAAACATTCTGCATCCCACTTTGAAGAGTGGCGTCTGGGGTCTTAAATGCAAGCAAGCAGCCATCTAAGATGCATCAATTGGTCTCAACCCACTGGCTCAAAGGAGAATGAATAACACCAAGCACTCAAGGTAATTATGAGCCCAAGAGACAGAAAGGGCCACATGAACCCCGGACTACATCATCCTGAGACCAGAAGGACTAGATGGTGCCCGGCTACAACCAATGACTGCCCTGACAGGGAACACAACAGAGAACCCCTGAGGGAGCAGGAGAGCAGTGGGAGGCAGACTCCAAGTTCTCATAAAAAGACCAGACTTAATGGTCTGACTGAGACTGGAAGGACCCTGGTGGTCATGGCCCCCAGACCTTCTGTTGGCCCAGGACAGGAACCATTCCCAAAGCCAACTCTTCAGGCATGGATTGGACTGGACAATGGATTGGAGAGGGATGCTGGTGAGTACTGAGCTTCTTGGATCAGGTGGACACTTGAGACTATTTTGGCATCTCCTGCCTGGGGGGGAGATGAGAGGGTAGAGGGGGTTAGAAGCTGGCAAAATGGACACAAAAAGAGAGTGGAGGGAGGGAGCGGGTTGTCTCATTAGGGGGAGAGCAATTGGCATTTTTTTAGCAAGGTGTATATAAGTTTTTGTGTGAGAGAATGACTTGATTTGTAAACTTTCACTTAAAGCACAATAAAAATTAAAAAAAAAAAAAAACACCGTCCAGTCCATCCTCTCAATCATTGTTATGCTTGAGCCCATTGTTGCAGCCACTGTGTCAGTTCATCTCATCGAGTGGCTTCATCTTTTTTGCTGACCCTTTACTTTACCAACCATGATGTCCTTCTCCAGGGTCTGATCCCTCCTGATAACTTGTCCAAATTATGTAAGACGCGGCCTCACCATCCTTGCTGGAGCAGTTTGGATGTACTCATTTCAAGGCAGATTTGTTTGCTCTTCTGGCAGTCCATGGTATATTCCATATTCCTCTGCAACACCATAATTCCAAGTCTTCAATTCTTCTTCGGTCTTCCTTATTCATTGTCCAGCTTTCACATGCATATGATGCAATTGAAAATACCATGGCTTGGGTCAGGCGCACCTTAGTCTTTAAGGTGAAATCTTTGCTTTTCAACACTTTAAAAGGTCCTTTGCTGCAGATTTGCCCAATTTAGTGTGTCTTTTGATTTCTTGACTTCTTCCACGGGTACTGATTGTGGATCCAAGTAAAATGAAATCCTTGACAACATCAATCTTTTCTCCACTTATCATGATGTTGCTTATTAGTCCAGTTGTAAGAATTTTTATTTTCTTTATGTTCAGGTGTAATCCATACTGAAGGCTGAGGTCTTTGATCTTCATCATCAGTAAGTGCTTCAAGTCCTCTTTACTTCAGCAAGCAATGTTGTGTCATCTGCATGATACAGGTTGTTAATGAGTCTATCTTCAATCTTGATGCTCCACTTTTCTTCATATAGTCCAGCTTCTCGGATTATTTGCTCAGCATACAGACCGAGTAAGTATGGTGAAAGGATACAACCCTGACGCACACCTTTCCTGACTTATGAATAGCAGCAGAATATTGTCTGATATAGTGCTGTAAGATGAGCACCTGAGATTGGAAGGCACTCAAAATATGACCGGGGAAGAGCTCCCTCCTCAAAGTAGAGGATGGAGTTAAGGTTTCAGGACCTTCATTTGCTGATGGGGCACTACTCAAAATGAGAAGGAAGAGTTGCAAACATCCATTAGTCATCAGAATGAGGAATGTACAAAGTATGACACGTTTCAGTACAAAGTATGAATCAAGGAATATTGGAAGGTGTCAAAAATGAAATGGGAAGCTTGAAGATCAATGTCCTAGGCACTAGTGATCTGAAATGGACTGGTATTAGCATTTTGAATCAGACAATCGTATGTTCTACTATGCTGGGAATGAAAAATAAAGAGGAACAGCATGGCATTCATTGTGAAAAAGAACATTTCAAAATCTACCCTGAAGTGCAACATTGTCAGTGGCAGAATATCATGCATACACCTACAAAGAAGACCAGTTAATATGACTTTTATTCAAATTTATACACCAACCACTATGCCAAAGATGAAGAAATTGTAGATTTTTACCAACTTCTCTATCCTTAAGTTGATCAAACATGCAATCAATATGCATTGTTTATTACTGGTGATTAGGATGCAAAAGTGGGAAACAAAGAGGGACCAGTAATTGGAAAGTATGGCCTTGGTGGTAAAAACAACACGGGAGATCACATGATAGAATTTTGCAACGCCAATGACTTAGTCTTTGGTAATGCCTTTTTTCAACAACATAAATGCCGACTATACATGTGGACCTCGCCAGATGGAATATGCAGGAATCAAATTGAATACATCTTTAGAAGAAGACGATGGAGAAGCTCAATAGCATCATTCAGAACAAGGCCAGGGACCGACTGAGAAACAGATCATCAATTGTTCTTAGGCAAGTTCAAGATGAAGCTGAAGAAAATTAAGTCCACAAGAGCCAAAGTACAAGATTGAGTATACCCCATTTGAATTTAGAGACCATCTCAAGAAAAGATGTGATGCATTGCTCACCAATGACAGAAGACCAGATGAGTTGTGGAATGACATTAAGGACATCATACACGTGGAAAGAAAAAACTCATTAAAAAGACAGGGAAGAAAGAAAAGACCAAAATGCATGTCAGAAGAGACTCTGAAACTTGCTCTTGAACATAGAGTAGCTAAAGCAAACGGAAGAAATGATGAAGTAAAAGAGCTGAACGGAAGATTTCAAAGGGCTGCTAGAGAAGACAGTGTAAAGTATCATAATGAAATGTGCAAAGATCTGGAGTTAGAAAAACCCAAAGAGAAGAACACTCTCAATATTTCTTAAGACGAAAGAACAGCAGAAAAAATTCGAGCCTCAGAGTTGCAACTTTGAAGGAATCTATGGGCAAAAAAATGAACGACGCAGGAAGTATCAAAAGAAGATGGAAGGAAGAGATGTCTTGGGACTAAATGAGGTAATATATGAAATGCACCTGACAACATTCCTAGGTCCCAGTAATCAATGTTAATTCACTTACCTTGTCTTTTCTTGTGCTGCCATTCTCCCCAACTTCATCAAACGTGAGCTTATGTGCACTTTCTTGACCACACACTCACATAAACACACACACACACAGTTACATAAACACATGTGCACACATACTGCTTCATCTGTTGGAGGAACCCAAGGTAAACTATTCTTAGGAATGCTGTTTCCATCCCTCCACTCACATCTCAGAGCCTCTAGACACAACAAAAGGCCTTCCTCATTGGTGAATTTAAGGTGCAGGCACGTTGTTTTAAAACCCATCAGATCATCAACTGAAGATGATCATCATTGCAAGCACTGATGAGGTGTGAGCCATGGGGAAGTAAGGAGCTTTTTCCACGGTGTATTAGGAGACATCTCTGGGGGTACAAACAGTTAATGTACTGAGCTGCTAACTGAAAGGTTGGAGATTTGAGTATACCCAGAGGTGCCTCAGAAGAAAGGCCTGGCAATCTACTTCTGAAAAATCACCCATTGGAAAGCCTGTGGAGCACAGTTCTACTCCAACACACGTGGGGTCAGTGTGACTCTGAATTGGCTCGACAACAACTGGTAATTGGTTATGAGGTGTAAAGAACTTCACAACCTGGAAAGCCTGGTAGGAGGTGAATAAGATTAGAAATGTGTAAAGCAAAAAGCTCTTCCTTGAAAAGCCTGGTTGTTTTGTGGCTCCTGGTTTCACTACTCCCGAGTACGATTTACACAGCATCTCCTGCCAGAGATCAAATCCAATGAAGTTTAAATTCTTAAAAAGAAGAGCAAAAACATGGGATGTTAACTTACTAGATACTGTCTTAGTTTGACTTCCCTAGGTAATAGTGTCTGAGGCAAAAGCTTATGTGTTAATGCTTTTTTTTATTTCATAGTTTTTTTTTTTATTTATTTTTTATTGTACTTTACATAGGTTTACAGAACCAACTAGTTTCTCATTAAACAGTTAGTACATATATTGTTTTATGACATTGATTAACAACCCCACAACATGTCAACACTCTCCCTTCTCAACCTTGGGTTCCCTATTACCAGGTTTCCTGTCCTCTCCTGCCTTCTAGCCAATGCGCCTGGGCTGGTATGCCCCTATACTCTCATTTTGTTTTATGGGCCTATCTAATCTTTGAAGTGTGAACCTTGGGAGTGACTTCATTACTCAGCTGAAAGGGGTCCCAGGGCCATACTCCCAGGGCATCTCCAGTCTCCCTGTCAAGCCAGCAAATCTGGTCTTTCTTTTGGAGTTAGAATTTTGTTCTACATTTTCTCCAGCTCTGTCTGGGAACCTCTACTGTGATCCCTGTCAGAGCAGTCAGTGGTGGTAGCAGGCAGCATCTAGTTCTACAGGACTCAGTCTGGTGGACGCCGTGGTAGTTGTGGTCCATTAGTCCTTTGGACTAACCTTTCCCTTGTGTCTTTAGTTTTCTTTTTCTTCCTTGCCTTCCTGAAGGGATGAAACCAGTGGAGGAGTATCCTAAACGGCCGCTCACGGGCTATAAGACCCCAGACACTACTCACCAAAGTAAAATGTAGAATATTTTCTTCACAAAGTATGTTAAGCCAATTGAGCTAGATGTTCCCCAAGACCATGGTCCCTACAGCCCTCAGCCCAGCAATTTGGTCCCTCAGGGAGTTTGGATGTGTCTACGGAGCTTCCGTGACCTTGCCTTGTACAAGTGGTGCTGGCTTCCCCAGTATTGTGTACTGTCTTACCCTTCACCAAAGTTACCACTTATCAATTCTATATTTTGTGCTTTCTATCCCCATCCCTCCCTTCCTTGTAACCATCAAAGACTGTTTCTTTTTGTGTGTAAACCTTTTTGTGAGTTTTTACAGTAATGCTCTCATACAGTACCTTTTGTGATTGAATTATTTCACTCAGCATAATGCCCTCCACATTCATCCATGTTATGAGATACTTCACAGATTCATCTCTGTTCTTTATGGTTGTGTAATACTCCATGTGTAGTATGTACCACAGTTAGTTTATTCATTCATCTGTTGATGGGCATCTAGGTTGTTTCCATCTTTTTGCTATTGTGAGCAATGCTGCAATGAACATAGGTGTGCATATGTCTATTCGTGTGGTGACTCTTATTTCTCTAAGATAGATTCCTAGGAGTGGGATTGCTGGATCATATTGTGTTTCTATTTCTAGCTTTCTAAGAAAACGCCATATCGTTTTCCAAAATGGTTGTATCATTTTGCATTCCCACCAGCAGTACATAAGAGTTCCAATCTCCCCACAGCCTCTCCAGTATTCGTTATTTCCTGTTTTATTGAGCCGTGCCAGTAATGCCAGGGTGAGATGGTATCTTATTGTGGCTTCGATTTGCATTTCTCTAAGGGCTAGCGATCGCGAGCATTTCCTCATGTGTCTGTTGGCCGGTCAAATGTCTTCTTTGGTGAAGTGTTCATTTCCTTTGCACATTTTTAATTGGATTATTTGTCTTTTTGTTGTAGAGGTGTTGGGTTTTCTTGTAGATCTTAGAGATTAGACCTTTGACTTGTAATAGCCAAAAATTTTTTCCCACTCGGTGGGTTCTTTTTTTACTCTTTTTGGGAAGTCCTTTGATGAGCTTAAGTGTTTAAATTTTAGAAGATCCCAGTTATCTTGTTTATCTCTGGAGTTTGTGTATTCTTGGTTGTGGTTTGTACCCTGTTAATGAACTTCATAGTTTTTGGTTTATATTAGGTCTTTGATCCATTTTGAGTTAGTTTTTCTATATGGTGTGAGGTATGGGTCCTTTTTCATTTCTTTGAAATGGACATCCAGTTTTGCCAGCACCATTTGTTAAAAAGACTGTCTTTTCCCCATTTGATGGACTTTGGGCCCTTGTCAAAGACCCAGTGACCACAGGTGGATGGATTTACGTCTGGGTTCTCAATTCTGTTCCACTGGTCATTGAATCTGTTGTTTTACCAGTACCAGCCTGTTTTGACTACAGTAGCTCTATAGTAGGTTTTGGGGTCAGGTAGTGTGAGTTCTTCTACTTTATTCTTCTTCTTCAACAGTGTTTTATTTATCCAGGGCTTCTTCCTTTTCCATATAAAGTTAATGACACATTTTCCCATCTCTTTAAAGAGTGTTGTTGGATTTGGATCGGTATTGCATTGTATTTGTAAATAGCTTTGGGTGGAACTGTCATTTTCACAGTGTTGAATCTACCCATCCATGACCATGGTATGTTTTTCCATTTATGTAGATCTCTTCGTTTCTTGCAATAGTGTTTTGTAGTTTTCTTTGTATAGGTCTTTTACATCCCTGGTTAGATTTATTCCTACATGTTTGTTTTTTTTTTAGGGGCTATTATAAATGGCATGTTTTCATGATTTCCTTTTCATTGTTTTTTTTTAATCGCATATAGGAATCTAACTGATTTTTTATGTTTATCTTATGTCCTTCTACTCTGCCGAATCTATTAATTCCAGTAGTTTTCTCATGGAGTCTTTGGGGTTTTCTGTGTATAGTGTCATATCATTCTCAAATAGGGACAGTTTTACTTCTTCATTACCAATTCGGATGCCCTTTATTTCTCTCTCTTGCCTTATTGCTGTAGCTAGGACTTCCAGCACAATGTTAGATAGAAGGGGTGATAAAGGACATCCTTGTCTTCTTCCTGTTCTCAGGGGGAATGTTTTCAGCCTCTCTTCATTTAGAATGATGTTGGCTGTTGGTTTTTCATAGATACCCTTTATTATGTTAAGAAATTTCCCTTCTATACCTATTTTATTGAGAGTTTTTATCAGGAATGGGTGTCGGACTTCGTTGAATGCCTTTTCTGCATCTATTAAAATGATCATGTGATTTTTTTCTTTCATGTATGTGGTAGATTAAGTTGATTGACGTTCTAATGTCGAACCTTTCTTGCATTGCTGGTATGAATCCTACTTGGTTGTGGTATTTTTTTTTTTTAAATGTGTTGCTGAATTCTATTGGCTAGAATTTTGTTGAGAATTTTTGCATCTATACTCATGAGAGATATTGGTTTATAGTTTTCTTTTTTTTTTGTGGTGTCTTTACCTGGTTTTGGTATCAGGGTTATGCTGGCTTCATAGAATGAATTTGGAAGCATCCCTTCCTTTTCTATGTTCTGAAATAGTTTGAGTGGTACTGGCGTAAGCTCTTCTCTGAATGTTTGGTAGAATTCTCCAGTGATGCCATCTGGGCCAGGGCTTTTTTTGTTGTTGTTGGGAGGTATTTTATTACTTTTTCCATCTCTTCTCTTGTTATGGGTGTGCTCAGGCTTTCAACATCATTTTTTTGTGTTAGTTTGGGTAGGTAGTGTATTTCTAGAAATTTGTCCATTTCCTCTAGGTTTTCAAATTTGTTGGAGTATAGTTGTTCATAACACTCTGTTATGATTCTTTTGATTTCAGTTGAGTCAGTTGTAATGGCCCCTATTTCATTTCTTGTTTGGATTATTTGCATCCTCCCCTGTTTTTCTTTAGTCACTTTGGCCAGTGGTTTGTCGATTTTGTTAATCCTTTCAAAAAAACAATTTATGGTTTTGTTGATTCTTTCTATTGTTTTTCTGTTCTCTATTTCATTTATCTCTGCTCTGATCTTTATATTTCCTTTCTTCTGGTGGCTGTGGACTTATTTTGCTCTTGTGTATTTGTTCAAGTTGTGTAGCTAATGTTTTGATTTTGTCCCTTTCTTTTTTGATGTGTGCATCTATTACTACAAATTAACCTCTGAGTACTCCGTTTTCTATGTCCCAAAGATATTGGTATGATGTGTTTTCATTCTTCTTTGATTCTAGGAATTTTTTTTATTCCCTCTCTGATTTTTTGTATTACCCAGTGGTTTTTAAGCAGGATGTTATTCAGTTTCCATGTAATTGATTTTTTTTTTCTTGCTCTTCCTGTTGTTAATTCCTACCTTGATGGCATTGTGGCCAGAGTAGATACTTTGTATCATCTTAGTGTTTTGGATTTTGTTGAGGGTTGCTCTGTGGCCTAAGATGTGGTCTATTCTGAAGAATGTTCCATTTTTATTGGAAAAGGATGTGTACTTTGCAATGGTTGGGTGTTCTATATATGTCTATGAGGTCAAGTTGGCTGATTGTGCCCTTTAGCTCTTCTGTATCTTTGTTGAGTTTCTTTCTAGATGTTCTGTCCTTTACCAACAGTGGTGTCTTGAAGTCTCCTACAATTATTGTGGAACTGTCAATTTCTCTTTTCAGTGCCATCAGAGTTTGTTTTATGTACTATGGAGCCCTGTCACTGGGTATGTAGATGTTTATTTTTATAAAGCCTTTATGATGGATCATCCTTTTAATCATTATATAGTGCCCTTCTTTGTCTTTTATGGTGGATTTTGTTCTAAAGTCTATTTTATCTAAGATTAGTATTGCCATTCCTGCTCTTTTTTGAAAGTTATTTGCTTGATAGAATTTTTTCCATCCTTTGATTTTTAATAAATTTCCATCTTTGTGTCTAAGGTGTGTCTCTTGTAGATAGCATATTGATGTATCCTGTTTTTTTTAGTCCTTTCTGTCACTCTCTCTTCCTGGGTGCATTTGGACCATTTACATTCAGTGAAATTATTGATAGGTGTGAGTTTATTGCTGTCATTTTGTACTGCTTTTTTTGTGTGTGTGTGTGTGTGTGTGTGTGTGTGTGTGGTGCTGACATTTTCTTTGTTCCTCTTACTCTCCCGTGCTGAATTCCTTTCGTTTGTGGATTTCTTTTTCATTTCTTTTGTTTTTGTAGATTTTCTTTTTATTGAGACTTTATGGTTTTCTTGTTTATTTTGAAGAGTAGGTTTGTTAACTTTCTTTGTGATTACCTTGAAATTTACCCTTATCTTCCTAGGTTGGTTTGAACCAGTGTATTATTACTCAGTATCACCTTGCCTTCCTATCCAGTAGAAAGTTCTATGCCTATGTCATTTGTTCCCTCTTTTATTGTTCTGACATTGTTGTCATTTACAGATTAACCTCTCTGGTTCCCTGTTGTAATTCTTTTGGTTTTGGATAGTCCTTCGGAGTTCATTTCCTAGGTTGCTATCTGGCTGGTACAATCTTGTGTCCTAGATTGAGGTTGTAGACTGATGTTGTTTGTTCACCTACCAAAGGACTCATTTTAATAATTCTTGGAAGTTTGGTTTGGTTTTTACATATTCCCTTAATTTCTATTTATCCAGAAATGTCCTAATTTTACCATCATATTTAAATAAGAATTTTGTAGGATATATTATTCTTGGTTGACATTTTTCTTGACTGCATGGTTTCTGCTGGATAATCAGAGCTTAGTCTTACTGTTTCTCTTCTGTATGTGACTTTTTGTTTTTCTCAAGCTGCTGTCAGGACTTTTTCTTTGTCTTTGCTTTTAGCAAGTGTGATTAAGGTATGCCTTGGTGATTTACTTTTGGGGCATCTTATATGGGGTTTGTTGGGCTTCTTGGATGGTCAGTTTTTCATCTTTCATGATATTGGGGAAGTTTTCTCTCAGCAATTCTTCCATGATTTTCTCTGTTTTCTGTTTTTTCCCCCGATCTGGAACTCTGATCACTCCCACATTTTTGCTTTTGATTGTATCCCACATATTCTCAGGGTTTCTTCACTTTTCTTTGTTCTTTTTTCTGATTTTTCCTCAAACAGAGTTATATCCAAGTGTTTGTCTTCAATTTCACTGATTCTGTCCTCCATCATTTCAAACCTGCTCTTCAGTCCTTCTACGACACTGTTCATTTCTGAAATCTTGTTGTTTATCTTTTGGATTTCTAATTGTTGTTTTTGTGTGATTTCTAGTTGTGAATTTATTTAGGCATTTTGTTCCTATATTATTTTCCTAAATTCTTCCTTTTTTTTTTTGGTCTGTATTTTCCATGCATTTGTCTGCCTTTTCCATGAATTTGTCTATTTTTTCCTCATTTTTGTCTGCTTTTTGCTTCAACTCTTGGATATCTCTGAATATTAGAGATTTGAATTCCCTGTCAGGTAGCTCTAGTGCCTTATCTTCTACTGGAAAGTCATCTGGAATTTAATTTTAGACTACTCGAACCATCCTGTCCTTTTTTGTTTTGTTTTGTTTTTTGTTTGTTTTTGTATATTTTGAGACTGTGTACTGTCATTGGGACATTCCGTAGTTATTTTCTTCATTTATTGATTGTACATCTGTTTGTTTCATCCTGCCTTTTTGTTTTATTTTGTTGTGTCTGAGCAGGCCAGTTGCACATCCTTTGTTGTTGGCTCATCTGTGGTCACGATGCCTCTCACCTTCTTGTCCAATGGGCAGGGCCAACCACTCAGCTATGGTGTAGCAGAGCAAGTCCAGCTGAAGTGAAGGGGCTGGAATGGGTTCCTTGTGCCATGTACTAGGGCCAACAGGGTGGGCCAGGAATCAGAGCTCGGCAGATTCTCGTAGGCCATGCCTGTGCTGCTTGGGGGTGTGATGTTCAGCAAAGGGTACAGGTAGGAAGAAAGAAGGAGGCAGGTTGTGAAGTGTGGAGTTAACATGGGATGGGAAAGAGAAGAGAGAAACAGGAGCCAAAAACAAAGCAGTGTTAAGGGAGCTTGCTATTGGAGGGGATAGAAGAGAACCCAAGAAACAGAGAAAAACAAAAAGGAAAAAAATAGTGGAAAAGAAAAAAATAATAACTAGATAAAAATTGGGGTGAAAAAAAGGAGATAAACAAAGAAAAGAAAAGCACACAGGGGTCCCACTGGTGTGGCTGTGAAGACCAGGGAAGTGGTTCCCAGGCTGTGCAGTATACTCTGGCTAGGTAGGGTATAGATGTCACAGAGCACCAAGTATTCAGGAGACAGGAAAAGAAGGTAAATATAGACAGATGAGAAGTGAGAAATGAAGAAAGACAGAGAGGAAAAAAGAAGGAAAGAAAAATGCCCCCTTGGGGTCCCTCTGACGCAGCTTCACAGACTGGGATAGTGGCTCCTAAGCCATGTTGTGCAGCCTGGCTAGAAGGGGCTCCCAAGCCATGAAAAGGAAAAAAACAAAGGAAAACAAAACACAATTTAAAAAGCCCTGGGAATCCCACGTGGGTGTATGGGCCTGGGGAGTGGTTCCCCAAACAAGCAGTGCTTCACAGACTTTCAACAAGAAGCAAAGAAAGCACATGGAGCAAGGTGTTTGAGACAAAAGAGGGGGAGGTGGTGGTAAACACGGAAGAAACCAAAAGAAATGGAGAAAGCAACATCAGCAACAGACAAATGGCACTGAAGGAGCTGGCCAGTGTGTGTGGGTGAATCCTAGTGGCCTGGGGCCTAAGCAGTTGCCTCCTGGCCAAGAGACTACAGCTGGCAGGAAGCAGAGGAGGCTGGGGGAGGAGGGGAGAAGGAGGGTGGGGGTTAGGAAACCATATATCACTGGTTACTGGGTGCTCTGTCTCCTGCTGGAAGCTCCATGAAGCTACTTTCCCGTGCTCCCTGTCCTCCAATATCCGACAGGAGTCCAAGATGGTGAATCTGTGCTGCCTTAGCTGATAGGGGACCTCTGCAAGTATCTCTCCCTGCTCTCTGTTCTCTGTCAGTTTCTTATTCTATTCAGTGATTGGCTGAGTTCTTTATCACTTCATTTGACACTTCCGGTTCCGGATTGACATTTGTCTCTGTTTTTCTTAGCTTTTCAGGTCTTCGTTTTGGAGCGACAGTGTGGTGCTTCTGTATGTGGCACCATATTGGCCAGAAGTTATGTGTTAATACTTTATGAGACATTTTCTTGTCTTGCCTCTGTTAGAGTACACATTATTTGTCTCCCCTTCAATTAAATAGTTGACTTCAGTCTCCTTTGCTGATTCCTCCTTCTCTGCTACACCTTAATGTAGACTCATGAGCTCAGCTTAGTCAATTCACATGGCTTTAACATCATTCATTAGGCAGCCATTTCCCATCTGAGCTTCCAGCTTAATATCCAACTACCCGTTTAACAGCACTATTTTGATATCTTATGGACATCTCAAACTTAACATGTCCAAAACAAAACTCTTATCTGCCTACTAGAATCACAAACTTTTCCCTCCTTCAGAATTCTCCAGCTTGTAAAAGCCACCAATTTTCATGACATCAAAGACATCATACATGAAGAAAGCTAAAGGCCTTTAAAAAATGGTTGACGTTCAAACGTTTCAGGAGGTAGTATATGATCAAGAACCAATGGTACTAAAGAAAGAAGTTTAAGCTTCACTGAAGGCATTAGCAAAAAACAAGACTCCAGGAATTGATAGAATACCAACTGAGATGTTTCAACAAATGGATGAAGTGCTGGAAGTGCTCATTTTCCTATGATGAGAAATTTGAAGGCAGCTGCCTGGCCAACCGACTGGAAGATATCCATATTTGTGTCTGTTGCAAAGAAAGTGGATCCAAAAGAATGTGTACATTATCTAACAATGTCATTAATATTACACACAAGTAAAATGCTGCTGAAGATCATTCAAGAGTGGTTACAGTAGTGCATTGACAGGAAACTGCCAGAAATTCGTGCTGGATTCAGAAGAGGACATTGAAAAAAGGATATCGTTGTTGATGTCAGATGGATATTGGCTGAAAGCAAAGAATATTAGAAAGATGTTTACCTGTGTTTTATTGACTAGGCGACGGCATTTGACTGTGTGGATCATAACAAATTGTGGATAACATTGCAAGGAATGGAAATTCTGAACTGTGCACATGAGGAAACTGTACATAGACCAAGAGGCAGTCATTTGAACAGAACAAGGGGATACTGCATGGTTTAAAGTCAGGAAAGGTGTGTGTCAGGGTTGTATCCTTTCACCATGATTACTCAATCCGTATGATGAGCAAATAAGCCAAGAAACTGGGCTATATGAAGAAGAACATGGCATAAGGATTGGAGAAGACTCATTAACAACCCATAATATGCAGATGATACAACATTTCTTGCTGAAAGTGAAGAGGTCTTGAGGCACTTATTGGTGAAGATCCAAGACTACAGCTTTCAATATGGATTGGATGTCAACATAAAGAAAACAAAAATCTCCACAACTGGACCGATAAGCAACATCATGATAAAAGGAGAAAAGATTGAAACTGTCAAGGATTCCATTTTACTTGGCTCCACAATCAATGCCCACGAAAGCAGCAGTCAAGAAACCAAACAACTCATTGCATTGGGCAAAAATGCCTCAAAAGACTCAAGTGTTAAAAAGCAAAGATGTCAGTTTGAGGACTACGGTGCACCTGACCTTAGCCATGGTATTCTCAATAGCCTCATATGCATGCAGAAGCTATACAATGAATAAAGAGGACCAAAGAATTGATGCTTTTGAATTATGGTGTTGTCAAAGAATATTGAATATACCATGGACTTCCAGAAGAAAGAACAGATCTGTCTTGGAAGAAGTACAACTAGAATACTCCTTAGAACCAAGGGTGGCAAGACTTCATCTCACATACTTTGGACATGTTATAAGGAGGGACCATTCCCTGGAGAAGGACATCATGCTTGGTAAAGTAGAGGATCAGTGAAAAAAGAAGACCCTTAACAAGATGGGTTGACACAGTGGCTGCAACAATGGGCCCAAGAATAACAATTGTGAGGATGATGCAGGATGGCAGTATTCCATTCCATTGTACATTGGGTCGCTATGAGTCAGAATGGACTAGACAGCACCTAACAATAACAGCAACAGCATAAGCTAAAAACATAAACTTCACCCTTGATTTTCCTCTTTGCCTCATTCCCACGTTCGAGCCATCAGCAAGCCTTGTTCTTTCACCTTCAAAATGCATCTTAATTCATCTCCATTCCCAATCCTGCTGCCTTAGTTTACGCTTTATCAAGTCTTTTTGGGTCCTCTGCATGATTCTCCTCACTTATCTTCATGCTCAAGTCTTGTCCCACCCTCCTCCCCTCCAAGAACGAAACCCCTGAGCCTAGAGCACAATTCTTCTGAAATCTAAATTAGATTAAATACCCCTGTTACACATGGAATAAAATCTGAACCTATGACTGTACAAGGCCACATATGATGTGATCACTGCCTACTTCTGTGTCATGATCACCCACCACTCTCCTTCACACTACCTTCCAAGAACACCAGCTTTCTGTCACAAACACACCTAAGTACCTTCTGCATAATGACCATGGTTTGCATGCCAAGAACTCTTCCTTACTCTTGAGTCTTAGCACAGTTGACTTGTTTTTGTCACTCAAGACTCAGCTCCAATATCACCACTGCAGAGAAAACGCCCATGAACAGTGTGATTCTCATTCACATTACCCTATTTTATTTTCTTAGTAGCACTTATATTTTGAAATCATTTGTTTAAATGTTTCCTTGTGCTGCCTCCCTACAGTAGATTAAAAATTCTATAAGAACAGAAAACTTTCTGTATTGCAGAATATGACATCTTCAACCACCACACATAGTACTATAAAGTAAATATTTGTTGTGTGAGTGAATGCCTGAAAGAACTTCAAGTAAAATAATACTGGCCACTTCTCTACCAGATCGAAGAAAGCAGATCCCCAGTGACCTGGTAGGGCATGAGTCTGCAATTGAATTATGTGGCAATCCTGGCCTCTTTTGTCTTCTGGCCTCTACTGCCTGGGTGACTAAGGCTTACTGGAGGCAGCAGTGGGTGAATCTGCAGAACTGAGGACAATGGGTGAATGACATACACATTTACGTTGTGGTTTTGTGCTGTCAAGCCTATTCTGAACCATAGCGACACAACCGGACAGAGCAGAGCTGTCTCCATAGAGTTTTCTAGGGTGCAATCATTAAAGGAGCAGATCATCAGGTCTTTTCTCCTGCAGAGAACCTGGTGGGTTTTAACTACAGACATTTCAGTTAGCAGCTGAGGTCTTCACCGTTGCACCACAGGGCTCCTTCATATAAGCAATAGGGGGCCTCAAACTTTCTTTTCCTTAGAAGTCACTGTTGAGAAATTATCAAAATATGTTTCCTTATTCATTGGCTTAAATGAAAACATTGTGCACATTTATCACTATAAATAATTTCCCTTACAGATTTCTGAGGAAGGTGTTACGCTGCAGTGTTAAAGCTATGCAATCTGAGAGGTGGGGACAGCTGGCAGAATAGTCAGACACTGTCATCCCTCTTACAACAAAGATTCAAAAACACAAGCGAATCGGATATATACGAAAATCCAGGAACCTTAAGAATCAAAGACAAAGCTGAAGAATCAGATTGACTGACAGGTAGAAGGAGAGACAATTCAAACACAGCAGAAACAGGGAGTTACTGCTCTAAGCCTCATTCCCTGGTCTGTAAAGAAAAATAAGGACAACAGCAGTACCTGCTTCATAAGGCATTGTAAAGACTAAATGATATTAAACAACATTGTATAGTGCTCCTCACATATAAATGCTAATTAAGCTTTTTTTTTATTACGCTATTATATTTGGTAGATAAGATTACAAAAGATTTTTGTTTTACATTTTTTTTTGTTTTTGTTTTTTCCTCTAATATGCGATTAATACTTCTATAATCTGGAAAAGTTAATTAATTTTATTACTCTCGAGTCTTCCTAGAGAAGTCTATCCTCTGACATTAACATCAAAGTGTTTTTGCTAGGGAAGAAACTGAATGACACCCACAAAGTCAACACTGATGCCTGAATATGTAATAAGAAATCACATTTTTTTTTTTTTTAGTTCCCCTTAAGATTCCATTCCAAATGTTCCAGCACTTACTAGGACATTTTGAAACTGATCTTTTAGGGTGTTTTAGAATGTCCATGTATTAATAATTCTAAAACAATCTTTAGGAGGTGCAAATAGTTAACATGCTCACTGCTAACCAAAAGGTTGGACATTCAAGCCCACCCACAAGCACTTTGGGAAAAAAAGCCTGGCAATCTACTTCAAAAAAATAAGCCATTGAGTTCCTATGGAGCACAATTCTACTCTGACACTCATGGCAGTCAAAGTCAACTCAGTGGCAACTGGTTTCATGACTTAGGAATACAGTACAGAAAAACCCTCCACTCAAACATCTGACAAAGGATGGCGGTGGTCCTTCAGCCCAGGCTCAGCTTTGGGTACAGGCTGCCAATGCCTGGGGAGCACTGTGCTCTTGATGCACAGAAGTAGGTGGCTGAGTCCCCAAGATGAGTGTCTTCGATGTGCAGTGAGAAATGTTTCTCTTTAGTATTCAATAGGACAGTGAGTCTTTCCTCTTGTTTCTTGTCCTCACTTGCAAGAGTACGTATAAGAAACTGAAGACCTTTTCCAGGTTCTTGTTTATACCAAAAGAAGTAGGTGGAACCACTGTCGGTATAAGTGCAGTTGAAAGCAGAGCTCTCTCCCTCCTGGACACTCAGGAAAGAAGGACTCTGCTCCACCTTCTCTCCTCTAACCATACCTGTGCAAAAAGGAAACATCGGATAAAGGAAAATGTCATCAAGTCATCATTCTCCAGAGTTTGCATTTCTTTTCCTACAGTAACTACTGGAAATCTGGAAAAGGCTAGTCTCCCCCTCAGACTTCTAATGAATATTTACTAAACCATCCCACTCCCCAAAAACCCTCAACTTACAGTCTAGCTGCAGCCACAAGAGCATTAACAAAGGTCCAGTAAGTATCTTCATTGTTCTCCCAAATGGGACCTGCAACCTCCAGGCACAAGAGCTACTACTTTTATCAAGTTACCTCTTCCTTTCCTCCAAAACACAGGAGTTTCCTAAGTCACCTATAGAGGAATGTGCTGCTGCCTTTAGCCTACTCAGAGAAATCCACCAAAAGGAACCTTTCAGATGTTCTGCATCAGCAGAGATGCTCTGCCATCTTGTGGTCAGATCCCCAACTGCTAAACCAGCTAGTCAAATCCTCTGCTCTTACCTGTATATGGGAGACACTGACACAGGAAGCAGCAATAGGGCAAATAAACTAGGTTCCAAGTATGCCTCCAATCAGGAAGTATGTGGGTTAGCAGAAAGCAAACATAATAAAAATGTAGGGTTCAGAATTCCATTTTCTCTCCTCGGCACACTGCTGACTCGCTTCGAATTAATTGGCAAGAGTTGGATTTTTTTCCACGTTTGTTCAGCATGGGCTTGCCCTATTTGAAATAAGGAAAATACCATGATCAACTCTGCTAAGCCATCGAGGAGTAAAACTTTCCTCCTCATCGGTCACTTTTTAAGATGGCCAGAGAATTAATTAGCCAAATCAGCCATCTTAGTTTAGCTCTCACAGTGTAAAACTCTTTCCAAAGTAACATTTAAGCACGAAGATTGATATAAGAGAGAGAAGTCCACTATATACATCAGACACACAAACCTGAGACCTCTATTCCTCCAAGCTAGGCTTATCCTTGATCTTGCCATTCCCAGGAAATTGACAATGCTAGGAGCCAAATCCCATCACTTTTCTGTCACTTTGTTGTACTGTGGTAGTTTTCGTTTTACAGTTATGCTGGAACCTATGCCACCAGTATTTCAAATACGAGCAGGGTCATCCATGGTGGGAAGTTTTCAGCCAAGCTTCCAGGCTAAGACAGACTAGGAAGAAGGATCTGGTAATCTACTTCTAAAAAATTTTCCACTAAAAACTTTATGGGTATAACAAATAACATTTTCTGATAATGCCAGAAGATGAGCCCTTCTGGTTGGAAGGCACTCAAAATACAACTGGGGAAGGGCTGACTCCTCCAAGTAGAGTCGACATTAATGATGTGGATGGAGTAAAGCTTTTAGGACCTTCATTTACTGATGTGGCATAACTCAAAATAAGAAGAAATAGCTGCAAGCATCCATTAATAATCAGAGAGTGGAATGTACAAAGTGTGAATCAAGGAAAATTAGAAGTTGTCAAAAAGCGAAATGGAACACTTGAAGATTGATATCCTAGGCATTAGTTAGCTGAGATGGACTTGTATTGCCCATTTTGAATCAGACAGTCGTATGGTCTACTATGCCGGAAATAACAAATTGAAGAGAAACAGTGTGACATTCACTGTCAAAAAGAAAAATTTCAAGATTTATCCTGAAGTACAATACTGTCAGTGACAGAATATTATCCATATACCTACAAAGAAAACAAGTTAATATAACTATTATCCAAATTGATGCAACAACCACTAATGCCAAAGATGAAGAAATTGAAGACTTTTACCAACTTCTGCAGTCTGAAATTGATCAAACATGCAATCAAGATACATTGATAATTACTAGTGGTGGGAATGCAAAAGTGGGGACCAAAGAAGGATCAGTAGTCGGAAAATACAGCCTTAGTGACAGAAATGACAAGGGAGATTCCATGATAGAATTTTGCAAGACCAATGACTTATTCATTGGAAATACCATTTTTCAACAACATAAACAGTGACTATCCATGTGGACCTTGCCGGATGGGACACACAGGACTCAAATCAACTACATCTTTGGGAGGAGGTGATGGAAAAGCTCAATATCATCAGTCAGAATGAAACCATGGGTCAACTGAAGAACAGACCATCAATTAATTGCTCTTATGCAAATTCAAAATGAAGCTGAAGAAAATTAAAACAATCCCACGAGAGCCAAAGTATAACCACGAGTATATACCATCTGAAATTGAGACCGTCTCAAGAATACATCTGATGCATTGAACATTAATGACCAAAGACCACACAGGTTATAGGATGATATCAAGGACATCATGAAGAAAGCAAAAGTTGTTAAAAAGACAAGAAAAATTCATTAGGGGGAGAGCAACTAGGAGTATATAGCAAGGTGTATATAAATTTTTGTGAGAGGCTGACATGATTTGTAAACTTTCACTTAAAGCACAATAAAATGTTTTTAAAAAGACAAGAAAGAAAGGACAAAAATAGACATCAGAAGAGACTCTGAAATTTGCCCTTGAATGTAGAGTCGCTCAAGCAAAAGAAATGATGAAGTAAAAGAGCTGAACAGAAGCTTTCAAAGGGCAGCTTAAGAAGACAAAGTAAAGTATTATAATGAAATATGCGAAGACCCAGAGATAGAAAAGCCAAAAAGGAAGAACACTCAGTATTTCTCAAGCAGAAAGAACTGAAAAAAAATTCAAGCCTCAGAGTTGCAATTTTGAAGGAATCTATGGGCAAAAAATTGAACTGCGCAGGAAACACCAAAAGAAGAGGGAAGGAATACACTTTGAGGGCTACTGTACTTAAAAGAGATGACTTGTGACTAAATGAGGTAATATATGAAATGTGCCTGACAACATTTCTAGTTCCCAGTATGTGCTCAAACCAAAAACAAACAAACAAACCCATTGCTGTGGAATTGATTCTGACTCATAGTGACCGTGTAGAACAGAGTAGAACTGCCCCGTAGGGTTTCCCAAGGAGAGGATGGTGGACTGGAACAGCTGACTTTTTGGTTACCAGCCTCAGCTCTTAAGCACTGCACCACCAGTTTCTCTTCTTTTGCTAACATTCTCCCAAACCTCATCAGACATGAATTTGTGTGCATGTGCACACACGCACACACACACATGCTTACATAAAGTCATGAACACACATATAGCTTCATCTATTGGAGTAACCCAAGTTAAACTCTATCCAAGAATGCTGTTTCCACCCATTCACTCATATCTCAGAGGCTCTGGGGAAAATAAAACACCTTTCTCCTTACCAAACATTAAGATGTGGACACATTTTTTTAAGTCCATTAAATCTTCATCTGAAGATGAAGATTATCATCACAAGCACTGAAGAGATGTGAGCCTTGGGGAAGTAAGGAGCTCCTTTCCAGAGGTATAGTAGGCGGAGTCCCTGGGGGTGCAAATGGTTGATGTACTCAGCTGCTAACCAAAAGACTGAAGATTTGAGTACACCCAGAGGTGCCTCAGAAGAAAGGCCTGGCAGCCTACTTCTGAAAAATCAGCCATCGGAAACCCTATAGCACACAGTTCTACTCTGACACACGTGGGGTCAGCGTGAATTCGAATCGACTCGACAACAACTGGTAACTGATTATTAGGTGTAAAGCATTTCACAACCTAAAAAGCCTGGAAGGAGGTGGGCGAGATTAGAACTGTGTAGAGCAGAAAGCTCTTCCTCAAAAAGCCTGGTTGCTTTGTAGCTCCTGGTTTCCCTACTCCTGAGTACAGTTTATACAACATCTCCCCCCTAGAGACCAAATCCAATGAAGCTTAAATTCTTAAGCAAAAACCGGGGGTGTTACCTTATTAGATAATGTCTCAGTTCGAGTTTCCTGGAAAATAGTGTCTGAGGCAAAAGCTTATGTATTAATACTTTATAAGGCATTTTCTTGCCTCGCCTCTGTGACAGTACACATTATTGGTCACCCCTTCAATTCACTAGGTGACTTCAGTCTCCTTTGCTGACTCCTTTCTAAACTTCAAACGAGAGCCCATGTGCTCAATTTAGTCAGTTCAGATGGGTTTAACATCATTCAGCCATGTCCTGGCTGAGCTCCAATCTTAAGATCCAACTGCCTGGTAAACTGCTCTACTTGCATGTCTTATAGACATCTCAAACTTAACATGTCCGAAACAAAACTCTTATCTGACTACTATAATCACAAACTTTTTCCTCCTCCAGAGTTCCCCAGCAGTGTAACCACCAGTTCCCATGCAACTGCATAAGCCAAAAACTTAAGCAAACTTCACCCTTGATTCTTCCCTTTTACTCATTCTCCCTTTCAAGCCATCCACAAGTCTTGTCATTTCACCTCCAAAATGCATCTTAATTCATCCACTTCCCTCTATTCCCATTCCTTCCCCCTTGGTTCAAGGCTTATCAAGTCTTACTGGGTCCTCCACAAAATCCTCCTCACTTATCTTTATGCTCCAGTCTTGCCGCACCCCGTCCCACTATGAGCCATTCCCCAGAGTCTGAAGGATGATCCTTTTAAAATTCAAAAATTTTTAAAACCCTTTAAATGCTTTTCCTGTTACACATAGAATAAAATTAGAACCTAACTATGACAGTATAAGGCCACGTATGATGTGGCTTCTGCCTACGTCTTTGTCATGATCACCTATGCAGTGCAATGAATTACCTAATATGGGCTTCAAGCCATAGTCTTTGTAACTCCCACCAAATGATTGGGTACGACCATGCTGATATGGTCTGTGGAACCCTAATGAGGGGATTGGTCATTTTTGCCTTCCCACTGGGCTTAAAATGAGCCATTCCAGAGGGAGGAGGAGAGGATCGCACCACCACTAAGGAAGAAGAGCCAAGAGTGGAGCACATCCTTTGGAACTGGAATCCCTCCACTGAGAAGCTCCTGGAACCAGGAGACTGAAAGAGAGAGAAAGAGAAAGCTGCAACACTGAAGACGGCAAGAAGTGGTGGCAGAGAAACAGCAGCAGAAGAGTTCAGCAGGAGACAGCACAGATGATTGAGAAAGCTGAGTGCCTTGGGCAAGAGACTTGCTGGTGGAGTAGGGTGCCTCAGGCACTTGGAGGAGTTAAGTTTGCCAACCCACTGAGCTAGAGCTGAGCACTTTCGGGTCGAGGTTTACAGTCAGAGTGAGGTGCCTCTGGGCACTTATCAACAGAACTAAAAGAGCTTTGTAACACTTGCCCATGCATGGCAGAGGCCGAGGGGCCAGAGAGAGTTTAGTGTGCAGACACTGCTGAGAAGAAGATGTCCTGATGGAAGAACTGTATCCTGAGCATTCCCAAACCTGAACCTGTTACTTCCCTAGTGAACCCCATAGTCATGAATTTTTTCTGTGAGTTCTCTGTGGCCATTGCAATGAATTATCAAACTCAGCAGAGAGGGAGAGTTGCTGTCAGAATTGGTAAATACAGCAGAAAGAAAAGGTATGTCTGGCCTCTGTCTCATAAGAATCAGCCTTGGGCTCTTTATTTTGATTCTGTTCCCCCTTGTGAATTTAGAGGAGGCCAGACGCTGCCTCCATGCCATTTTTACATATACCATTCTCCTCACCACCTTGTGGGAACACCAAACTTCTGTCACAAACATACCAAACTAGCGTCTGCATAATGACCATTGTTGCATGCTGAGAACTCTTCCTTACTCTTGAGTCTTAGCACGGTTGATTTGTTTTTGTCATTCAAGACTCAGCTCAAATGTCACCACTCCAGAGAAAACATCCATAAAGACTGTGATTCTCATTCACATAACCTTATATTATTTTCTTAATAGAATTTATATTTTGAAATCATTTGTTCAATTGTTTCGTTGTGCTGTCTCCCCACAGCAGATTAAAAATTCTGTAAGAGAATTTGTCTATATTGCAGAAGATGATATCCTCAAACACTATACCAGTCCCTGTCACATAGTACTATAAAATAAATATTTATTGCATGAATGAATGTCTGAAAGAACTCTAAGTAAAATAATTTTGGCCACTTCTCTACTAGATCGAAGAAAGCAGATCCCCAGTGGCCTGGTAGGGCCTGAGTCTGGAGTTGAATCATGTGGCAATCCTGACCTCTTTTGTCTTCTGGCCTCTACTGCCTGGGTCACTGAGACCTGCTGGAGGCAGCAGTGAGTGAATCTGCAGAACTGAGGACAATGGTGAATATCATGCACATTTACGTTTTTGTGGCTTTGTGCTGTCGAGTCTATTCTGACTCATAGCAACCCTATAGGACAGAGTAGAATGGTCCCCATAAGATTTTCTAGGCTGTAATCGTTAAAAGACCAGACCACCAGGTCTTTCTTCCACACAGCAGCTGGTGGTTTCAAACTAGTTAGCAGCTCTTAACCACTTAGTGAGCTCTTAACCACTGCAGAACCAAGGCTCCTTCAAGTAGGTTGTATGGGACCTCAAGCTTTCTTTTCCTTAGAAGTCACTGCTCAGAAATTACCAAAATGTGTTTCTTTATTTGTTGGCTTAAATGAAAACATTGTGTATATTTATCACTATAAATAATTTGCCTTATAGATCAGAGGAAATAATAATAACACAGAGATTAAGAATGTGGCATCTGGAGGGAGACTGCTTCCTTTCTGTGATGGTTAAGACTGTGTGTCAGCTTGGTTGGGCCATGATTCTCAGCGTTTTGGCAGTCCTATAATGTTGTGTTCACATACCTGTTGAGATTTGATACATGGTCGCCCTCATGATGGGATCTGCTGTGAGTAGCCAATCAGTTGAAGGGGAGTTCCCTTGGGCATGTGGCCTGCATCAAGTGTGGGCAGGCATTCTGGCAAGGTTCACAGGCTTTTGCTTGTTCTGGATTCTGCAGCTGGCTTCTGTTCATCTGACCTTCAGTTCTTGGGACTTGAGTTAACAGCTTACCTTTGGTCTTGCCTGCCGATCTTGGGATTCATCAATCTTCACAGCCTGTGAGCAACAGCCCTGCTCTCCAGCCTGCTGGTCTTGGGTTCGCCAGCCCCTGCAGCCACATGAATCAGGAGAAGCCTCTTTCCTGACCCATGGACTTGGGATGTTACACCTCTACAACCGCGTGAGCCATTTCCTTGATATAAATCTATATATACATATATGCATTTATACGTTTTACTGGTTTTTCTTCTGTAGAGAACCCAGCCTAAGACACCCTCCAATACTGGATCTACCATTTTATAATGTGATCTTGGGAAAGTCATTTAAATAAACCTCTTTCCCTGGTCTTTAAAAAAAAAATAAATAAGGACAACAACTGTACCTGCTTCGAAAGTCATTGTAAAGATTAAATGATACTAAACAACTTTGTGTGGTGCTCATCACATGTAAGTGCTAACTAAGCATTAGTTACTTTGCTATTATATTTGTTTTTCAGAACTCCCAATACTAAAGGTCATAAAATACAGTCACGGCTAAGTATGCCCTTTTCTACCTTCCTTAAAAGCCAAAACTGTTGATATTAAAAGGCTTTATAAATTGAATTGTGTACCAAAAAAATACATATTGAAATCCTGGCCATATGCCATAATGATTAAATCATGTGATTAAATCAGTTGGCCTTGGATAGAGCAGATAACCTTCCATAATGCGATCTAATGTAGTGTAATCTATCAATCTGTTGAGGCCACACCAGTGTAAGGGCGATCCTACACCTAATCATTTCTGAGTTATCAAAAAGGCAGAATGGATGCATACACACACAAAGACAAACAATGCGTAAGATCATCTACAAGCAAAGGAATGCCAAAGATCACCACAGACACGAGAAGTAGGAAAGAGGCCCCATAAAAGGAACTGATACAACCAACATCTTGATTTAGACTTTTAGCCTCCAGATCTGTGAGAAAATTAATTTCTGTTCTTTAAAGCCACCCACTTGTAATATGTCTGTTACAGGAGTACTAGGTAACAAAGACAACAGGTAAGTTGCACCAGCAGCCCAACAACCTTTGTAGGTTTCTCTCCAGGGCAGCAAATTTAACGTCTGCTCTTTGAGGACCTAGCTTTGACCCTGAGTTGGATACTTCCACTGTCTACCTGAACATGGATTTGAATTTTGCCATTGTTTTTAGATCCTCTGAGAGCTCCACGTTGTCATTATATAATTATAAATTATACAGAGAATTAAAAGTCTGTCAACATGAATTAGTAAACCTAATGCTGTGCAAATGCTGTTGAGCAAGAGGTGTAGGTGGAGGTGGAAATGGGTTGTTCTACAGACTGAGTGGCACTTGCCCTGTGGCAGAGGCTGTGGCTTCGACATCAGCTGCAATTTGGGTGCAGGCTGCGGGTTACCTGGGAGCACTGTGTCTCCACTGCACAGAGGTAGGTGGCTGAGTCTTCGAGGTGAGAGGTCACCATGTCCAGGGTGCTATAGAGTTCCTTAGAATTAATAGTGGTTTTTAACCTTCCATTCTGCTTCATGCCTGAAGCTATGAAAAATAGACTGATGAGGCCTCCTCCAGGACTCTGTCGGAACCACTGCACTTTGTTTATGGCCTCAAAATAATTGCACCTCAGAGTAGAGCTGGTTCCCTCCTGGAGGCTCAGGGCTGAAGGACTCTGCTCCACCTTCACCCCTCTCACCCCTGCTTGGAAAGAGAAAAACACTTATTTCACTGCAGAATCATTGATGTAGTTTCCAAACTGTAAAAATACCTTGAGAAATACAGATGAGGCTGTAGAACAGGCCAGGAGATTTGTGTGAGCTCTCCCCAGCCTCCCTCCCACTGTCAGCTGTGGAACACTCCCCAGCCCCCCATGTGGGATGACCCCAACTCACAGCAAACCTGCACCCACAGAATCCCCAGCAGAGCTCCCAGCCACCTCTTTATGACTCCTTGTCTGGTTGCTGGGGTGTCTTCACCCCTATAATGGAGGGTGTCAAATCTTGGGTCCAGAAAAATTTTGTTCTTACAGTCAGTAAGTCCCACTAGTCTCAGTAAGCACCAATTGCATCTGAGCTTTGGCTTTCAGCTTAACAGGAAACTCCACCAATGATGGTCCAGGCCAGGCTGAATGTGCAATCTATCTCAGGGGGAGACACAGGCTGTTGGGGGATGGGAGGGTGAAGCAGTAAGGAGGGATACTCCCAACGCGTGGGATTTAAAGGCCTTTTTCTTATGACTATTTTAGGTAGGAAAGATTGAAATTTGGGATAGAGAGTGAGGAAAGGGAAAGAACAAAGCAGAGAGAAATTAGAACCTCATCTGGGTCAATAACTCCTGGAAGAATTAAAAGCTTAGCGATCCCATTTTCTAAACAAAATTTAAGATGCACAGTGTGACAAATAATTTGAGAAATTATTTCTAAGGAAAGTCTAAAAAATGAATGCTTTTTCATGGTGTGTATCGTTTTGCTAATCCTTTTATTTGAAAATAAAAGAAATCAGAATAGTCTCATAAATCTAAACCATATGGTCACCATAAGCATAGCATATGTCTCCATTAAGACTTTGATTAGTTAATGGAGAAATATGTATACATGTGTCCACCTTGACCTCATTCCCACCTTCTCTCTTCTCTGGCCCAACCCTTCCTTTCCCCATATATCCTGCAGGCCCACACAGCTGATTCTGCTCTGTGAACATGACAGGAGGGCCCCACTTTGCAGTTCAAACAAAATATTTCCGTATTTCACCCCTGGTTTTTTTTCTTCTCCCCTTTTCTACTTTTGTTCCTTATTTCCCTCATTTCTTTTCCTGTTTTTCTAGTCTCGTAGAAGAAGGTGGCTCATCAGGGATACTGGGGTACTTTCTAAGTCAATGGAGTAGACTCTTATTTTAAGAATTTTTAATTAGAAAAATGGGAATAGATAATGAAGATACTTTCTACTGTAGCCTACAATTTAAGGATAGTTCCTCAGGTACAATGAAGCTTAGATCACCCCCTAGTGGATGAAAACCATCAGTGTCGACTGAATCAGACCAACTAGCTTATTAGCATTCATCACAAGCCATTGTTATGCACCCTCTAGTGGATTCCAACTCATAGTGACCCCATAGGACAGAGTAGAACTGCCCACATAGGGTTTCCTAGGCTGTAATCTTTAAGGGACCAGATTGCCAGGTCTTTTCTCCCACGGAGCCAATGGTGAATTTGAACCAAAGACCTTTTGGTTAGCATGTGAGCTCTTTAACCATTGCACCATTATGGCCCCTTATCACCATCCTATTTCCTTTCATTCCATTCTCTCCTGAGGAATTCTCTGCAGATTGTCAGGGGCAAAAGAACTGCCCAGATTGGAAGAGGAGTTTGTTGGGGGGGGGGGTGTTTTTGTTTTTAGTGGTTTCCCCTATAGAATGACATTTTTAAGTAAGAAAATATTTATTAGTGCATGTATATAGAGTTTTTACGTAACAGAAAATGATATCGCACTTTCCATATCATCTACAACATCTTATGTGTTCGACAGTATATATTGAAGAGCTATTAATGTTAACAAATGTAAGTCCTTCTGTTGCATACCATTTCATAGACAAATATATCACGGTTTATTTAACCTTTCCCCAACTATTAACACAGGTCCTCTTTTTTATCGTTATTACAGACAATGATGCAGTAAACATTTTAAGCATGTTTCCTTAAACACATATGCACAGATTTCTAGGCACAGACAAGAGAAAAAGTGAAGGAGCCAAGTCATTACCCTGGAGAAAAGCACTCCAGGCAGAAAGAAAAACAGCTGCAAAGTCTTTGAGGCAGGAAAGTGATTGACATATTTGGAAAACAACAAGAAAACGGGGAGATGGTAGGAGATGAGGCCAAAGAAGCGGCAGGGGCCAGACTGTGTAGTGTCTTGCTTGGATTTTACCCTGAATGATATAGGACGCCATGGGAGGGCTCGAAGCACAGGAATGTCAGAGTCTGAATTATGTCTAAAAAAAAAAAGCACTTGGCCTATTGTGTGGAGGAGACTGTAAAGAATAAGAAGTAGGAACATCAGTTAAGTGTACTGCCATAAGCCCAGGCACAAGATGATGGTGGTTTGTGAAGGTGCTGAGAAGCGGTCCAATTTTGTATACATTTTGAAAATTTTGCTTATAGGATTTATTGCGACATGGTGAAATGAAAGACTCAAAAAATGTCCTCCCCATAACAAAATCTATTAAGAAAACATTCTGCATCCTACTTTGGAGAGTGGCGTCTGGGGTCCTAAATGCTAGCAAGTGGCCATCTAAGATGCATCAATTGGTCTCAACCCACCTGGAGCAAAGGAGAATGAAGAACATCAAAGACACAAGGTAATTATGAGCCCAGGAGACAGAAACCAGAGACTACATCAGGCTGAGACCGGAAGAACTAGATGGTGCCCGGCTACAACCAATGACTGCCCTGACAGGGAACACAACAGAGAACCCCTGAAGGAGCAGGAGAGCTGTGGGATGCAGACCCCAAGTTCTCATAAAAAAAACTAGACTTAATGGTCTGACTGAAACTAGAAGAACCCCAGAGGTCGTGGTCCCCAGACCTTCTGTTAGCCCAAGACAGGAACCATTCCTAAAGCCAACTCTTCAGACAGGGATTAGACTGGACTATGGGATAGAAAATGATACTGGTGAAGAATGAGCTTCTTGGATCAAGTAGACACATGAGACTATGTAGGTAGCTCCTGTCTAGAGAGGAGATGAGAGGGTAGAGGGGGTCAGAAGCTGGCCAAATGGACATGAAAATAGAGAGTGGAGGGAAGGATTCTGCTGTCTCATTAGAGGGAGAGCAACTAGGAGTATATAGCAAGGCATATGTAAGTTTTTGTATGAAAGGCTGACTTGGTTTATAAACTCTCAAATCATTTCTAGCTTTTGACTTAAAGTGAAGGGTATATGACTCTTCCTTTCACTTCAACACTTAGAGGCCATTGTAGGGTTATTAACTGGCCTAATTTCAATATTATCCTGTCTCAGGGAATAGGGAAGCTAGTCAGTGGAACAGTCAGAACACACACAACATTTATCGATTAACTTTAGCACCTTATAGGGGCACAATCTGTGGCACCCCCAAAACAATCACAATAGTAATATCAAAGATCGCTGATCACAGATCAGCATAATAGATATAATAATAATGAAAAAGTTTGAAATATTGTGAGAATTACCAAAACGTGACACACACACAGGAAGTAAGCACATGCTGTTGGAAAAATGACATCAATAGACTTGCTTAACACAAGGTTGCCACAAAATTTTAATTTGTAAAAAAATGCAATACCTGCAAAGCACAGTAAAGCAAAGGGCAGTAAAACGAGGTATGTGCATATATATGCATATATGTATGTATGTATGTATATGCATATTTTCTCTCAACCTGTCTTCTACGTCTTTTCCTATTCCTACAAATATGTTTTAGTTTTCAATCTTGAAATAACTTTTCCTTCACCTTTTTACTTGCTCAAGCCCTATCCAGCATCCAGTTTCTCTTCTTACTGTTATTCTTTAACATTTTGCAGCATAGCTTCCTCTCCCCTCACCATTTTGTGATTTTTCAAAGGAAATGAACGACTTTCTAATAGCCAAATTCAATAATCTCCACTCATTCACTAACTTCCTTGAATTCTCATTAGTATTCAACATTATGGACTATCTCTGTTTATGAAACTTTCATGACCTTTCCTTGATACTGTCCTAGCCTAGTTCTCCTAATACTTCTCAGACTACTCCATTTCAGTCTTCTTCCCCGACTTTTCTACAACTTTTTGGGCATCCAAGGTTCCATTTCCAGACCTTTACTTCTGTTATTTATCTCAGCCATATCTGTATCTCCATAAGTCATTTCAAACACGAGACTTTCAACAAGTGGGTGAACTGTTTATTTTTAATTAATATCTAACGTGACAGGGCTCTGCATAGAGTCTTATAGGTAGTATTTACTGCCCAATCCTAGGAAAACTATTCAAACCACAGACCCATAGAGTTGTTATCTCCATTACAACTTTCCAGCAAATGGCAGTAAAGCAACTTCATCTTACAAAATCAGTAAATTACAACCATGTTACAACTAACTATAATTCATACAAAAGTGTCATAATAACCCTGACTCTGATGTTCCTAGTGAGTTAGGACCACAAAGAAAACTAATGACATCTTACTAGATAAATTCAATCCTCTTTATTCAAGGCACCTACCAATTTTTAACCAAACCAAAATCCAACTTATCCTTTTCACAAAATTATCTGCCTTTCTTCCTAAACTTCAGTTTCTCTAATTGGTTCCACCTAAAGTCTTAGGCTATTTCATGTCCCCCTCCAATATGTTCTGCACAGTGCAGTAAGATTAATATGCCTCTGAGATATAAGGAGTGGCACATATAAGGGACTGGGTGGCATTTGCTGACTGCAAATAGGATGTAGTTCCACCAGGTGTATAGTGGTAGTTTGAGTATAGCATCTTGAGCTGACCAGGCTCCCCTAAAGCCAAGGTATTTTTATTTTGCTCTAAGAAACTACTGTAAAGCAGCATACATATACCAATTCTAGAAAGCTATTCTAATCTTCTGTCACTTTATGTTATTGTTTCTGAAATCAAAGTAACAACTTTCAGGGCTTTTTTTTTCCCCCCTTCATTATTCTCTCATAATTCACCTTTCAGTGCTAAACGGTTTTCCCCTCAGTATCACTAGACTGTGTGATTCCTTGCCTCTTGGATATGCTCTGTGCACATCACTGGCAGCATTAATTCATTTCCATAAGTTAATCACCTCATAACCACAACTACTTTAATAAGGTCCACTGGGGAACCCAGCTTCCTTTGTTAGCTACTATTCTTACCACAGAGAGTCATTTAGAAACTAAAGAATAATCAATGAGAACAAGAGTCATAACGAATCACTAGAGACATCCTCTGGTCTCATCTGTGATGTTCACATGGGCCAGAGGAGCACAAGAGATTAATTAAAAAGTTGCACTTTCCTCTGGGTCATCTTAAGAGCTCTTCCCTACTGACTTGTAACTTGTCAAAAGTAACCAAACACTAGGCTTCTTCTTTTCCAGAACCTTCTATGTGTTCTGATTGCAAACACCTAACTTCTTGCATGCCATCTGACCCAGCAGAGCTGAAGTGAATTAGTATCCTGTAATTCTATTCCTTTGTGCACAGCTTCCTTCATCATTAAGAGAAAATACAGTGTGCAGAGAGGATTTTTAATCTAGATTATAGTCAACTATTTCATCAGGGCCCTGTGTGGGTAGTTAGTTCATACAATTTACTTTCGCTTTTCATTTCCAGCTGAATTGATCTGTTGTCTTACACCCAATTAGAAATGCAGTTCAAGATAATAAATTCTCATCACCTAAGAAATTTAAAGCTAGAAGAAATCTTAGAGTTCACCTGCTGTAGCACATTCACTTTACCGGAAAGAAAGCAGAGGGTCCAGGAGGTTACATGACTTGCTTAAAGTCACCCGGAAAGTTTGTGGCTGAACCAGATCTACAGCTAAAACCCTAATCTCCTAGATCTGTGTTCTTGCAAAAGAAAGTGTTACTAATCTCTGTCACTTGAAGACAAATCTGGAAAAAATTTAAAGGATTGCTTTAATTGAATTATGATTAGGAAAATATGATTCCTATCATTTCTTTCTTCCTCTGTGCTTTTTAAATCTCTCTTATATTTTCCCTTTTGCCTCCATTCTTATTATTATTGTTCTTATCAACTCATAACCCCTAATGCTACCACAGCCTTCTTAGCTTTGGCTTTCATATTCCAGATATTCTTATTTCCAATCCGTCTTACATACCACTATCAAAATAATCTCCCTAAAAGATTACATCAAAATCTGCTTAACAAACATAAGCTTGTCATCTTAATAATGTTACTTCTCTGCTTATTCATGCTATATTAAGTGACATGGGGATCTAATTAGATTTTATTTGTTCCAAATTTCTATTCAATGATTACAAAATAATTTAACTTTTTCTAATCTATTAATTTATGTTCTCCTTTTTATCACATTAGATTCTTATATATAGCAGCATTTATTTCTGGGCTGTTGCTTTTGCTCCATGTATACACTTAATTATACATGCTCCACCTCATTTTGACAACCACATCTTTATAAGTTAGAAAAACAAACTTCAGTATATCCATACGATTGAATACTGTTGTTATTAGGTGCCGTCGAGTCAGTTCCGACTCGTAGCAACCTTATGAACAACAGAATGAAATACTTCCTGCATCATCCTTATAATTGTTATGCTTGAGCCCATTGTTGCAGCCACTGTGGCAATCCACCTCGTCGAGGGTCTTCCTCTTTTCCACTGACCCTGTACTTAACCAAGCATGATATCCTTCTCCAGGGACTGATCCCTCCTGACAACATGTCCAAAGTAAGTAAGACGCAGTCTCGCCATCCTTGCTTCTAAGAAGCATTCTGGTTGTACTTCTTCCAAGACAGATTTATTTATTCTTTTGGCAGTCCATGGTATATTCAATATTCTTCACCAACACCACAATTCAAGGCGTTCCATTCTTCTTCACCCTTCCTTATTCATTGTCCAGCTTTCACGCATATGATGCAATTGAAACTACCATGGCTTGGGTCAGGTGTACCTTAGTCTTCAAAGTGGCATCTTTGCTTTTCAACACTTTAAAGAGGTCCTTTGCAACAGATTTTCCCAATGCAATGTGTTTATTTCTTGACTGCTGCTTCCACGGGTGTTGCTTGTGAATCCAAGTAAAATGAAATCCTTGACAACTTCTATCTTTTCTCTGTTTATCATGATGTGGCTTATTGGTCCAGTTGTGAGGATTTTTGTTTTCTTTATGCTGTGGTATAATTGAATACTACTTAGCACTAAAAAGGAATCAGCTATTGATACAAGAAACTACATGAATGAAATTGAAAATAATTATGCTCAGTGAAAGAAGCCAGAACCCCCCCAAAAAACACACTGTATGATTCCATGTCCATTTATATAAAATTGTGTAAAAAAATGCAAATTAATCTATAGTCACAGAAAACGTATCAGTTATTGCCTAGGGAAGGGAGATGGGGAGGCAGAAAGGGGAGTTACAAAGAAGCACAAGAAAAGTTTTGAAGTGATGGCATGTTCATTAATTTGATTGTGGTGATGGTTTCATGGGTGTCTACATTCATCCAACTGTACACCTTAAACATATTTAGTTTATTGTATATCAGTCAAACCTCAATAAAGCTACTAGAGGACAAAAAAAAAGAAAAATCAGACTTTTTGAACTAACCAGTATGAGGTCACTTGTCCCTTCAAGGGAGTGAGCTCTATACGACAGCAGTTATGGAAGTAAAGAGTGTAAGAAGTAAGAAATAAGAGTTGTAAGAAGTAAAAAGCAACTGCATTGGAAGCAAAGAATTTGCTGGTGAAATGAAAAAGACATAGAATAGTAGCCTGACCAGGCAAAAAAAATCAAGAGAAAAAAAATTAATTATAAGCAATATCTAAGCATGTTTATAGCTTGAGGGGATTAATTCAGTAGAAATAGTAGAATTGACAGCTGATTAAAGAATAAGATAAACATTTAATTATATTTAATTAATTACTTGTTAACTATTTCAATGAATAAATTTGTATATTTAGCATTAACATATTTATTTTAATTATATATAAACTACATGTAGTTTCATTAATTCATTAGTCTTCATCTCAAGACTATGAAATACATGTCGCTATTCTCAATTTCCAATGAGAAAAATGAAGATTGGAAAGTGAAAGCAAATTTCCAAAGATCATTCGATTAGTAATAGGCAGAACCAGGATTTGAACCCAGCCTGTGTGATGTCATTTTCTAAGCTCTTCACTTCCAGGCTGCCATTTTCTCCCATATAAGTATCATTATACAGTGCATTACACCGTTATAAGGTACATTATACAAGCAGTCCCCCTTTATCTGTGATTTTACTTTCCCCAGTTTTAGTTAGCCCCGGTGAATGGCCGTGCAAAAATGTTAGAGTATGTAGCGTGATGAAATCTTACCTGTCTTGCTCAGTCATTCACTTAACTTTTATTACAGTATATTGTTATAATTGTTCTATTTTATTATTTGTTGTTGCTGTTAGCCTCCTACTGTGCCTAATTTATAAATTAAGCTTTATCATAGATATGTATGCATAAGACAAAATATAGTATATATAGGGTTTGGTACTATCCACAGTTTCAGACGTCCAGGGGGGTCTTGGAAGTATCCCCTTGGATAAGGGAGAGTACTGTAATTAATGCCTGTAAGTACATTGTTTATATCAGAATGAACATTCATGTCTCCAAATCCTTTATATGTTTGCCAGTGTCCAGGCGGTGAGGCTCAGATTTTGTGAGGACCTGAAATTAATAAAAAATGATTTTTTTAATGATTTTAATGATTATATTTTCAAGCCAATTTGACAACCTATCTTAGAAGCATTGAGATGGGAGCATCAAGAGGGAAGGGGTGGACTACATTCAAATCTTAATTTGCTTCTGTTCCCATGGTTGCCACAGATTAGCCTTCACAAATGTTTTTAAGAATGTAGATGTTGGCAAAAATATATTTGGTTGCACACATAATTTTCAGGGTGGACGTTCCTTTGACAGCACTTATGGTCTCTATAAATTAGAAATTACCTTAGGTATTTCCTGGATTAGGAACAAAACATTTGGCACAATTGTCATTGCTGCTTTGTTGACACTTTTCGCTTTATTTGCATTTCTATGTGCAATTTTATCTTTCTAAATAGGGTAATTCCCACATTAGTAAGAAAGCAAACATCTAACTAGGGAACTCAGGGCTAACTGCCCCACAAAAGGCCTCTGCATCACCATATCTCCTCCTCGGAACCAGCTCCCACTCTGTCTCATTCTGGAGTAAGGCAAATTCCTCCATCACCGGAAACCAGTTGGGGACAGCGGCTCCACACAGCCACAAGACTGTGAAAAAAGAGAAGGTGACCCCTGCCCCCTGGCCATTGGCTCACTGTATTTAGCATCAGGTGGGTGAGGAAAAAAAAAATTCAAATTGAAGGAGTTCTTTCAGAGCTAAAACAAAGGTCTCTCTCAGCAGTGAATCTGTGGTTTGGAAATCGGTCATGGTTTTGTGCCACCATTTTCACCTCTTTCACACGCCCCCTTCCGTGAAAGAGGAAGAAAATAGAGCTCCATCTGGGTCATGACTGCAACTCTCCAGTTGCCCATTGTTTGAAAGGCTCAGAACAGAATACAGTTTCTAGACCTAGTCACTATTGTTAAAAGTTGAAAGACTCTAGTCCATTCCCTTCTCTTCCTCATTCTTCTCCAACATTTTACAGAAAACAAGAGAAAGATTTCTACTGTAATATTGGTTGTGTGAGTGTGAAAGGAGAGAGAGAGAAAAGAACAGGCAAGGAAGCTAGAAAAACTACACCTCTGAATGAGAGGGGTATCTAATATAATTAGCCTAAAATTTGTGAAGCCTCTAAAGAGTGAATTCTCATTTCTGTGGCGATCGGTGAGATGCATGATTTAGTCTCTCAGTTGTAGATAGGATAATATCCTATGTTCCATAAAATAATACGAAGCCTTGCTTTTTCAGAACCAATGGCAGGATCATTGCATCTTATATGTCCCAATATTCCACAGAATGTCAAGCAAAGTTCTAATAGTATATTAAAGTTTCAATAGTAGTATTTATTAATGCCTGAAAAACATATATGTATGAACTAAACTGGGAAGAAAAGTAATAAAAATATAATTTCTTCCACTGTCCACATCATAACGTGAAACAACATGTTTTAAAAATAAGCCACAGTGTGAATGTGACAGCTGGGAGCTCTAGCAATGTTTTCTATTTTGGAAAACATAGACAAGGTCCCACAGTCTGCAAGCGATAGAACAGAGACCTAGAAGGAGTCTCCTTAAGTCTGATTTCACACCTGTCATACCAATCTCAGAATATCTAATCCTTAGACTTATTTTATGTGAGAGAAAAATAAGCTTATATCTCATCGAAAAAAAAAAAAAAAAAACCACTCTCCATTACTCAAGCCTTGATTTGTTTATGTGTCATCTGGGATTTCAGCTTTCTTCAAATTGCCTGTCTGTTGTTGTTGTTGTTGTTGTAAGGTGCTGTCTAGTTTGTTCCAACTCATAGTGACCCTATGTACAACAGAACAAAACGATGCCCAATCCTGCACCATCTTCACAATTGTTGTTTTGCTTGAGCCCATTGCTGTGCCACTGTGTCAGTTCATCTCAATGACAGTCTTCCTTTTTTTCATTGACACTCTATCAAGCATGACGTCCTTCTCCAGGGACTGGGCCCTCCTGATAACATGTCCAAAGGATGCGAGACAAAATTTTGTCATCCTCACTTCTAAGGAGCATTCTGGCTGTACTTCTTCTAAGACAGATTTGTTCATTCTTCTGGCAGGCCATGGTATAGTCAATATTCCTCACCAGCACCACAATTCAAAGACATCAATTCTTCCTTAGTCTTGTTTATTCATTGTCCAACTTTCGCATCGATGTGACGCAATTGAAAATACCATGGCTTGGGTCAGGCATGCCTAAGTCCTCAAAATGACATCTTTGCTTTTTAACATTTTAAAGAGGTCTTTTGCAGCAGATTTCTCCAATGCAATACATCCTTTGATTTCTTGACTGCTCCTTCCATGGGTGTTGATCATAGATCCAAGTAAAAAATCCTTGACAATTTCAATCTTTTCTCTGTTTATCATAATATTACTTATTGGTCCAGTTGTGAGGATTTTTGTTATCTTTATGTTGAGGTGTAATCTATACTGAAGGCTGTAGTCTTTGGTCTTCATCAATAAATGCCTTAAGTCCTCTTCACTTTCAGCAAGCAAGGTTGTGTCATCTGCCCATGACAGGTTGTTAATGACTCTTCCACCAATCCTGATGCCCCATTCTTCTTCATATAGTCCAGTTTCTCTGGTTATTTGCTCAACATACAGACTGAATAAGTGTGGTGAAAGGATACAACCCTGAGGCAAACCCTTCCTGATTTTAAGCCTTTATTCTGTTATAACGAATGACTCTTTTTCTATGTACAGGTTCCTCATGAGCAGAATTAAGTGATCTGGGATTCCCATTCTTCACAGTGTTATCCATAATTTGTTTTGATCCACACAGTTGAATGCCTTTGCATAGTCAATAAAGCACAGGTAAATATCTTTCTGGTATTCTCTGCTTTCAGCCAAGATCCGTCTGACATCATCAGTGGTATCCTTCATTCCATGTCCTCTTTTGAAACCAGCTTGAATTTCTGGCACTTCACTGTCTGTGTACTGCTGTGCTGCAAACACTTTTGAATGATCTTCAGCAAAATTTTACTTCTCTGTGATACTAATGATATTGTTCAATAATTTCTGCCTTCTGTTGGATCACCTTTCTTTGGAATGGGCACAAATATGGATCTCTACCAGTCAGTTGGCCAGGTAACTGTCATCCAACTTTCTTGGCCTGTCTACTTGACACTAATTCCACTCGCACCAACATCCAAGAGTTAGGAGTAAAAAAGAGATAAAACGAAAATTTGTAGTTTAAAAACTCATATGGTTCAAACTTCCAAAAGTATAAAAGAATATAAAGTCTGTCTCTCACGCTTATCTCCCATCCTCCACATCAGTACATAAAAATTTCCTTATTTGCTTTTCTTGCCATGAAATGTTCTTTTGTATAGATGTGTCCTAATGTTTATAATCAGTTCTTACTGAGGCGTATTTAGGTTTTTACCTATTCTTGGCCACTAAAACATTTCACAATAATTGTTGCTGTTGTCATTAGGCACCATTGAGTCGGTTCCAACTCATAGCAACCCCATGTACAACACAACAAAACACTGCCCAGTCCTGTGTCATCCTCACAATCATTGCTGTTTGAGCCCATTGTTGTAGCCGCTGTGTCAATCCATCTAATTGAGGGTCTTCCTTTTTTTCACTGACCTTCTACCTTACCAAGCATGATGTCTTCTCCAGGGACTTTAGTTGTTGTTAGGTGCTGTCCAGTCGGTCTGACTCATAGCAACCCTATGTACAATAGAATATAACACTGCCTGGTCTTGCTTCATCCTCATGATCGTTGTTATGCTTTGAGTCCACTTTCGCAGCAACTGTGTCAATCTATTTAGTCCAGGATCTTCCTCTTGTTGACCCTCCACTTTACTAGGTATGATGTCCATCTCCAGGGACTGGTCCTTCCTGATAGCATATCCAAAGGAAGTGAGACAAAGTCTCATCATCCTCGCTTCAAAGAAGCATTCTGGTTATACTTCTTCTAAGACAGATTTGTTCATTATTTTGGCAGTCCATGGTATATTGAATATTCTTAGCGAGCACCACAACTCAAAGGCATCAATTCTTCTTTGATCTTCTTTATTCATTGTCCAGCTTTCCCATGCATAAGAAGTGATTGAAAACACCATGGCTTCAGTCTGGCACACCTTAGTCCTCAAAGTGACATCTTTGCTTTTCAACACTTTAAAGAGGTCTTTTGCAGCAGATTTGCCCGATACAATGCATCGTTTGATTTCTCGACTGCTGCTTCCATGGGTATAGATTGTGGATACAAGTAAAACAAAATCCTTGACAACTTCATTCTTTTCTCTGTTTATCATGATGTTGCTTACTGGTCCAGTTGTGAGGATTTTTGTTTTCTTTATGTTGAGGTGTAATCCATACTAAAGGCTGTAGTCTTTGGTCTTTATCAAAAATACTTCGACTATTCTTAACTTTCAGCAAGCAAGTTTGTGTCATCTGCATATGGCAGGTTGTTAATGACTCTTCTGCCAATCCTGATGCCCCATTCTTCTTCATCTAGCCCAGCTTCTCAGATTATTTGCTCAGCATACAGATTGAATAAATATGATGAAAGGATACAACCCCGATGCACACCTTTCCTGACTTTAAACCATGCAGTACCCCCTTGTTATGTTTGAACAACTGGCTCTTGACCCATATACAGATTCCTCATGAACACAATTAAGTGTTCTGGGATTCTCATTCTTCACAATATTATCCATAATTTGTTCTGATCCACACAGTTGAATGCCTTTGTATAGTCAATAAAATACAGGTACACATCTTTCTGGTATTCTCTGCTTTCAGCCAGGATCCATCTGACATCAGCAATGATATCCCTTATTCCATGTCCTCTTCTGAATCTGGCTTAGATTTCTGGTAGTTCCATGTGGATGTACTGCTGCAACCACTTTTGAATGATCTTTAGCAAAATTTTACTTTTGTGTGATATTAATAATATTGTTTGATAATTTCCACTTTCTGTTGGATCACCTTTCTTTAGAGTGTGCATAAATATGCATCTCTTCCAGTCGATTGACCAGATAGCTGTGTTCCAAATTTTTTAGCATAGACAAGTAAGCACTTCCAGCACTGCATCTGCTTGTTGAAACATCTCAAATGGTATTCCATCAATTCGTGCAGTCTTGTTTTTATCCAGTGTGTTCAGTGCAGCTTGGGCTCCTTCCTTCAGCACCATCAGTTCTTGATCATATGTGACCTCCTGAAATGTTTGAACATCGATCAACTCTTTTCGGTACAGTGACTCTGTATATTCCTTCCATCTTCTTTTGATGCTTCCTGCATCATTCAGTGTTTTCCCCATAGAATCCTTCAGTATTGCAACTTGAGGCTTGAATTGTTTCTTCAGTTCTTTCAGCTTGAGAAATGCTGAGCTTGTTCTTCCCTTTTGGTTTTCTAACTTCTGGTCTTTCACATTTCACTATAATACTTTACTTTGTCTTCTTAGGCCACCTTTTGAAATCTTCTGTTCAGCTGTTTTACTTCATCATTGCTTCCTTTTGCTTTAGCTATTCTATGTTCAAGATGAAGTTTCAGAGTCTCTTCTCATATCCATTTTGGTTTTTCCTTTGTTTCCTGTCTTTTTAATGACCTCTTACTTCCTTGCATCTGTCAGTTTGTCATGCTGTGGGGGCTTGTGTGATGCTGTGATGCTGGAAGCTATGCCACTGGTATTCAAATACCAGGAGAGTCACCCATGGAGAAACTGGTTTCAACTGAGCTTCCAGACTAAGACAGACTAGGAGAAGGATCCGGTGGCCTACTTCTGAAAAGAATTAGCCAGTGAAACCATATGAATAGCAGTGGAGCACTGTCTGATATAGTGCCAGAAGATGAGCCCCTCAGGTTGGAAAACACTCAAAAGATGACTGGAGAAGAGCTGCCTCCTGAAAATAGAGTCAACCTTAATGACATAGACAGAGTCCAACTTTCAGGACCTTCATTTGCTGATGTTGCATGACTCAAAATGAGAAGAAACAGCTGCAAGTATCCATTAATAATCGGAACATGGAATGTACAGAGTATGAATCTAGGAAAATTGTAAATCATTGAAAATGAAATGGAACACATAAACATCGATATCCTAGGCATTAGTGAGCTGAAATGGACTGGTATTGGCCAGTTTGAATCAGACAACCATGTGGCCCACTATGCCAGAATGACAAATTGATGAAAAACGGTGTTGCATTTATTGTCAAAGAGAACATTTCAAGATCTGTCTTGAAATACAACACTGTCAGTGATAGGATAATATCCACAAGCCTACAAGAGAGATCAGTTAATAGGAGTATTATTCAAATATGTGTACCAACCACTAAGGTCAAAGATAAAGAAACTGAAGATTTTTACCAGCTTCTGCAGTCTGAAATTGATTGAACATGGAATCGGAATGCATTGATAATTACTGGTGACTGGAATGCAAAAATTGAAACCAAAGAAGAAGGATCGATAGTTGGAGAAAATGGCCTTGGTGATAGAAACAATTCCAGAGATTGCATCATGGAATTTTGCAAAAGCAATGACTTTTCATTGCAAATACCTTTTTTCAACAACATAAGTGGCAACTATACATGTGGACCTCACTGGATGGAATACACAGGAATCAAATTGACAACATCTGTGGAAAAAGGCAATGGAAAAGCTCAATATCATCAGTCAGAGCAAGGCAAGGGGCCCACCGCAGAATGATCCATCAGTTGCTGATATGAAAGTCCAAGTTGAAGCTGAAGAAAATTAGAACACTCCCACAAAAGCCAACGTATGACCTTCAGTATATCCCACCTGAATTTAGAGACCATCTCAAGAATAGATTTGATCCAGGAAGTAGTCCTTCTTAATAATATGTCCAAAGTACATGAGATGAAGTCTTGCCATCCTGGCTTCCAAGAAGCACTCTGGCTGTACTTCTAAGACAGACTTGTTCATTCTTCTGGCAGTCCATGGTGTGTTCAATATTCTTCATCGACACCATAATTTAAAAGCATCAGTTTTTATTCCGTCACAATTATTCATTGTCCCCCTTCCAAATTCATGTGAGGCAATTGAAAATACCATGGCTTGAGTCAGGCACACCTTGGTCCTCAAAGCGACATCTTTTTGTCACAATAAATAGCCTTGTACAAACACAAGGTCCTATATGTGTGTGTACAGCTAAAAAAAATAAATTTTTACAAATGGGATTGCTGGTTCAAACCATATAAAACCAAAAAAAAAAAACAAACCCATTCCCATCGAGTCTATTCCAACTCATAGCAACCCTATAGGACAGAGTAAAACTGCCTCATAGGGTTTCCAAGCAGTGCTTGATGGATTCAAACTGCCGACCTTTTGGTTAGCAGCTGTAGCTCTTAACCACTACACCACCAGGCTTTCCTCAAAGGATACAGGCATTTGTAATTTTAATAGATATTGCCAAATCACCCTCTAAAGGCAATGCAGGTATTTATATTCCTATCAGAGGAGAGTACCTGTTTTTCCACATCCTCAACATCCACATCCAACTATTAGATCTTTCAAATCTGATAGGTGGAAAATGGTATTTCAGTGCAGTTTTTCATTTCTCTTACTATGAATGAGGTGATGATATTTTAATATGCTTAAGAACTATTTTTATTTCCTTTTATGAACTACTTAAACTTTGTGTACATCAGTTTCTTCATCTGAACCTCAGTTTGCACATAGGACCATGGTGAAGATGAAGAAGTGTCAATGTCCCTAAGGCATCAAGAACACTGCCTGATAACATAGTTCATAAAGTTTATGTTCTACATCCTAGTGTGGTGAGTAGCACCTGGGGTCTTAAAAGCTTGTGAGCAACCATCTAAGATACAACTATGGCTCTGGGAGCAGAGCGCATCCTTTGGACCCAGGGTCTGGGCTGAGAAGCTCCTAGACCAGGGGAAAATTGATGAAAAGGACCTTCTCCCAGAACCAACAGATACAGAGAGCCTTCCCCAGGAGCTGGCACCCTGAATTTGGACTTCTACCATCCTAGACTGTGAGAGAATAAATTTTTGTTTGTTAAATCCATCCACTTGTGGCATTTCTGTTATAGCAGCACTAGATATCTAAGACACCATCCTAGTCGATTCTGACTCATGGTGAGCCCAAGTGTGTCAGAGTAGAACTGTGATCCATAGGGTTTTCAGTGGCTGGTTTTTCAGAAGTATATCACCAGGCCTTTCTTCTGAAGTGCCTCTGGCTGGACTTGAACCTCCAATCTTTGGTTAGCAGCTGAACACATTAACCATTTGCACTACCAGGAATTCCCTTTGTTTTGTTGTTTGTTGTTGTTGTGGGCCATTGAGTCATTCTGACTAATAGCAACCCTATAGTATAGACTAGAATTGCCCCATAATGTTTCATAGGCTGTAATCTTTACAGGAGCAGATCACCAGGTCTTTTCACCCATGGAGCGGCTGTGGATTTTAACCACCCTCCTTTCAGTTAGTAGCCAAGTGCTTAACTATTGTGCCACCAAAGCTCCTTCTTTTGTTCTTTAGCAGGTGTGAACTGTTATTGTGGTTTTGATTTTTTTTTTAATGACTAAAGGTGCTAATTATCTTTTCCTGTGCTTATTGGCCATTCGTATATCTTCCTTGGAGAAATGCCTACTCGACACTTTGCCCCTATTTTAATTTGGTAACTTGTTATTTTGCTGTTAAGTTTTAATAGTTCTTTGTATATGCTGGATACAAATCCCTTCTCAAATACATGATTTGCAAGTATTTTCTCCCTTTGTGTGGGTTGTCTTTCCACTTTCTTGATAGCATTCTTTGTTGCACAAAATTTTTAATTTTGATGAAGTTCAATTTATGTTTTATTTTGTTGCTTCTCTTTGTGTCATTTGCGATTTTGATTAGGCAATCTGTAATATTTGTTAAACAAAACATTTGTTTTGTTCTAAAGAAATCTCATCCAAATTTACCACCATGTACTTCAACTCTTAAGTCATTTCCATACAGTTGTAATCTTGATATGCAGTTTTACCTCTCCCACACCTTTTTGTGGTATTTTATGAACAAGGTAAAGTTTTTATTCTAACCCTGAATCTCATCCCACTAACCTTCGTTATACACATACACATTAAAGCATACGTAATAATATTTCAAATTCCCTTTCTTTGTAATCTCTATACTCTGGTATCTCCGCTTCATTTTCTAAGCATACAAATCATATTTTTTATTATTATTTTATTTGCTGTGTCATATCTGTTTTTGTTGGTATTCTTTGGCTTTATATTTTTATTCTGACATTCCTTCTCCAAGTCTGGCTCAAATTTTCGTTCATAGTACAAGCTTTTATAAATACACCAATCCCTTAACAAAAGACCACATGCTTCATTTCCAGGACATTACACATTTTTTAAGTAAGCCTTAAAGGGTCACCTCTTTTCTTGGGGAGGTGTCTTAGGCTGGGTTCTCTAGAGAAGCAAAATTAGTGAACTGTATAAATATATATACAGAGACATTTATATCAAGGAAATGGCTCATGAGATTATAGACGCTGGAACATCCCAAGTCCGTGGATCTGGATAAAAGCTTCTCCTGATTCACGTGGCCATAAGGCTGGCAAGCCCAAGATCAGCAGGTAGGAGAGCAGAGTTTCTGCTCACAGTTTGTGAAGATAAGTGAATCCCAAGATCAGCAGATAAGCTGCTAGCTTAAGTCCCAAGAACTGGTGGTCAGACGAACAGGAGGCAGCTGCAGGATCCAGAGCAGGCAAAAGCCAGAATATCAACTTATATTCAGATGCAGGACATAGGCTCAAGGAAACTCCCTTTCAACTTATTAGCTACTCACAGCAGATTCCATCATGGGGGTGATTTCATATAAACAGTGAGAATCATGCCCCAGCCAGGTTGACACACAATCTTAATCATCACAGTCCGCCCCTTGTCAACTTGACACCTGCATACATCTCCCCAAACCATACATAATCTCTCAGTAAAGACAATTACAAAGTCATACTTGTATCTAACATGATACTACTAATACGCATACAACCAAGAACACATTAGCCCTGTTTACATCTTATATTTTATAATAAAAAAAATTTGAAGTACACATACAAAGCAGAAATACTCATAACAATTAGTCTTTGTTTCTGCAACTGGTCACATGGACGTAACTGGTATTTAGAACTACCTTCTTCCACCACCCATTCCATATTCCCTTTACCCTCAGCAAGCACTTCAGCTGGTCACGGTTCTTTACCTGGTGGGGTGACCCAAAACTTCACTCCTAAAGGATCTGGACCATTAGCAGTCATGTTGGAATTAGGTTGCTGTAGTTTTCCATTGAGTTTAATTACAGGGCATATTAGTACTAAGAGGCACCCTAAAGGATCCCTTGCATTCCAAAATACTCTTCTTTACCTCCATTATGTAATGGCAATTCGATTTCCTCTTGGTAATCAGGATCTATCACACCAGCCAGTGTGGTAACTCCCTTCTTTGCCTGTTGATCCAGAGACGTAAGGAGCCCAAAGTGACCAGGTGGTATTCTTAGCTTCCAGTTCAGTGGAATCAGTGATAGATCTCCAGGTGGAGCATTCCTTCCTTTGGAACTAAGACCTTTAGACCTTCAGAGCATAAGGGCACGTGGACAGGAAGCAAAAATCTTGCAAGTGGGTCACTAGGGGTAATAGTGAGTGGTGACACTCCCGTTTCTACCCCTTGATTCCCGGACCTATGAATCCTGGCTGTGGGAGAAACAGCACCATATATTGGACACTGGTTTAGAGCATAAACAGCTTCCTGGAGAACATTGCCCCAGCCCCACAAGGTATTGTCACCTAGCTGGTACAGTAATTGTGTCTTTAGGAGACCGTTACATCATTCTTTCAAGCCAGCTGCTTCAGGATGATGAGGAACATGGTAAGACCAGTGAATTCCACGAGCACGGGCCCGCTGCCACACTTCATTTGCTGTGGAGTCCCTTGATCAGAGACAATGCTGTATGGGATACCATGACAGTGGGTATGGCATTCTGTAAGTCCAGGGATAGCTTTGGCAGAAGCACTGGGTGCAGGGAAGGCAAATCCATATCCAGAGTAAGTATCTATTCCACCAAGAACAAAACACTGCCCTTTCCATTATGGAAGTTATCCAATGTGACCAACTTGCCACCAAGTTGCTGGCTGATCACCTCAAGACATGGTGCCATACTGGGGCCTCAGCATTGGTCTCTGCTGCTGGCAGGTTGGGCACTCAGCAGAGGCTATAGCCAAGTCAGCCTTGGTGAGTGGAAGTTCATGTTGCTGGGCCCATGCATAACCTTCATCCTTGCTACCATGGCCGCTTTGTTCAGGAGCCCATTGAGCAATGACAGGAGTAGCTGGGAAAAAAGGATGACTAGTTTCCATAGAATGTGTCATCTTATCCACTTGATTGTTAAAATCATCCTCTGCTGAGGTCACCCTTTGATGATCATTCACATGAGACAAAAATACCTTCAGTTTTCAGCCCATTCAGAGAGGTCTATCCATATAACTCCTCCCCATAAATCCTTGTCTCCAATTTTCCAATCATGTTCCTTCCAAGTCCCTGACCATCCAGCCAAACCATTGGCCACATCCCATGAATCAGTATACAATCGCACATGTGGCCATTTCTCCTTCCAGGTAAAGTGAACAACCAGGTACATTGCTTGAAGTTCTGCCCATTGGGAGGATTCTCTTCACCACTGTCCTTCAGGGAGGGCAGAAAAGGGTGGTAGTGCTGCAACTGTCCACTTTCAAGTGGTGCTTGCATGTTGTGCAGAACCATCTGCAAACCAGGCACAAGTTTTTTCTTCTTCGGTCAACTGATCATAAGGAATTCCCCATGAGGCCATAGGTGCAGACCGGGAGATAGAAGGTAATGTGACAGGAGTGGAAACCATGGGCATTTGGGCCACTTCCTCATGCAAATTACTTGCACCTTCAGATCTTGCTTGGACCCAATCTTGTATACACCACTTCCATTTAATGATGAAGTGCTGCTGTGCACGTTCATCTTAATGACTCTGTGGGTCTGACAACACCCAGTTCATGATAGGCAGCTCAGGCTCTACTAAGCCCTAGTAAGAAGTCAAAAGCTGTTTCTCAAAACGTGCGTAGTCATCTGCAGAGGATGGCAGGGCTTTGCTCCAAAATTCTAAGTATGTTTGCCGTGATTAACCAATAGAGGTCTGCCAAAGACTTCAAACAGCATCTCTATCTACCATGGACACTTCAAACACCATTGGATCAGCTGGATCATATGGCCCAAGTGGCAGAGCAGCTTGCACAGCAGCCTGAACCTGTTGCAGAGCCTTCTCTTGTTCTGGGCCCCACTCAAAACTAGCAGATTTTCAAGTCACTTGATAAATAGGCCAGAGTAGGGTTCCTGCATGGAGAAGCAACTAGTCCAGGGGAAGACTGATGATAAGGACCTTCCTCCAGAGCTGACAGAGAAAGCCTTTCCCTGGAGCTGATGCCCTGAATTCAGATTTCTAGCCTACTAGACTGTAAGAAAATAAATTTCTGTTTGTTGAAGCCATCCACTTCTGGTATTTCTGTTATAGCAGCACTAGACGACTAAGACAGGAGATAACATGGTGTATAAGAATGCAGCCTTAGAGCTCAAGTCCAGTGCTAGATCTGCCAATAATCTACTGTGTGATTGTGGGCAAATTACTCAACTTCTTTTAACTTCAGTTTAATGGGGATAATAACATCCACCTTGTGAGTAGCACAGGATTAAATGATACATATTGTCCCATAGTAATTAGGTTCCTTTCTTCTTCCTACCCCTATATGATGTAAGAATCACTTTTGTGCATCTTTTTTGCCTGAGTTTATCGCAAAATTTTTCAACCCATAAATATATGATTGTATTTTGGGGCATACAATATCATTTCTTCTCAGAATATACGGTTGTTTACATCTGGAGACTTTTGTATACTCATATAATTTCATGGTTTAAAAAGCCTTAATAATCCATTCTACAGTTAAATCCTTACTTACTGAAGTATTTCAAGCAAGTGATAGTCCAGACTTTGACTGAAAAACACGGTTCTTCCTCATTCCCAATCTGGAAACTGTTCTACCCTTGAACAGCTCTAGCTAGGGGGGAAAAAAAAACTTTAGGCTTCAAGTCATCCATTTCCCTCCAAATACTGGAGGCCTCCAGAAGTCTAATCCCTTTTTCACATAAAGGCCACCTCATTGCAGGGAACTAATTAGCTCTTCTCCCTCTAAATCTGTTATTTTCATGTTAAAAGGAGCATATTCTTATTTAAACATAGTAGCACAGGAACTGTCTGTGAAAAGATGTGTTTACATTTCTCTAAAATGTAAACACATAAATTCTTTCTTTTTGCCCATGAGAGGTCTGGATGGGCACTAGTGGCACTGACTCAAATACAGGGGAATATCAGATGTCTGATTGTCTTTCTTTCAGTCCAGTACCCAGAACACATCCATCTTGCCTAAAATCTATAGCAGTAATGTAAAAGCTTTAGTTAATGTCACTTTAGGATTTACACTAAACTTAATGTTTCCCCACATTATACGGATTCTTCAATTGATAAAAATTGCTCAACATTTCTCAGCGAGTGACCAAGCTTCCCATGAAAAATTGCTACCTTCCCTTCACATATCCATTACTATCCATTACTACAACACTCTAACCCCAGTCACCCTCCTTCCCTCACCTAAAGGAGAAGCTCATGACTGCTTACCTCTATTAGGGAACCATCTGTACCCTGCACAGTCCTAGAGACCCCTTGGATGTTTTTGATTCAATGTCCTTTGTTAATATTTCATCCTTATAAAAAATGGAAAATTGTGAAGCAGATTTTACTATCTCAGTCTTTAATTCACTCTTGAAATATTAAGCTTCTCCCAGAAATTAAACCAGTTTTGATGGTTAAATTCATTGCCTTCACCTAGACCTGTGTAGTGAATTCAAGGGAATTTGGGGTTGATATATGCATGACATAGCAGTGTTGTACAACAAGGTATTTATTAGAGCCAGGGCATTGACAGCTGCAGGTGGGCGTGGTCCCCCACAGCAGGAGGTTCAAGAGGCAAGGGGCTTGAAAATCCCCAGGGAAGAGGAGAAGAAAGGGAAAGAAAGCTTATGCATCCCTATGCAATATCCTTTTGCAACAAGGAAGGGCTCTCTGGATCAGAGAGCTTCCAAGGACTATAACTACAGGATTTTACCTTATTTATGACTAGCAGATATTGGGTGCCGTTTTTTGGGGTATGTAAAGCAAGCAGACAATAAGTGGCTGAAAATGTGCATATTTGGGCTATTTTTTAAGCAATTGGATGTGTACAAATTTCAGTTTGGTGCCAGCAGTAAACAACTTGGGGTCAATACAAAGAGACCGTCTTTGACTCACTTATGTAACAACCTGCCAAATGACAAATGGTAAAAGAGCAAACATTTATATTGATAGTAGGTATGATTTTGTGTTAATCTATGGCTTCAAAATGCTTTAAAAATAAAGATCTCAAATAGCCAAAGCAATCTTGAAAAAGTTGGAGAACTCACACCCCCTGATCTCAATATATATTATAAAGTTAGAGTAAACAAAACAGTCTGGTGGTGGTATAATGAAAGACATATAGTCCAATGGAGTGGAATAGAGAGTCAAGAAATAAACCTGTACATCTATGGTCAACTGATTTTTGACCAGGGTGCTAAGTCCATTCAATGAGAAAAGAATAGTTTTTAAATAAATGGTGCTGGGACAACTGAATATCCACAGGCAAAAGAATGAGATTGGACCCATATCTCACATCATATATGAAAATTAACTCAAAATGGATCAATGAATTAGAAGTAAGAACTAAAACTATGAAACTCTTAGAAGAAAACATAGGGGTAATGCTTTCGGACCTAGTTTTTAACTATGGATTCTTAGATATGACACCAAAAGCATGAGCAGCAAAAGACAAAATAGATAAATGAACTTCATCAAAATAAAAACTTTTGTTCTTAAAAGAACTTTATCAACAAAGTGAAGAGACAACGTACAGATTGGGGGAAAAATTTTGAGAACTATATATCTGATAAGGGCATACTATCCAGAATGTATAAAGACTTAACAAAAACTTAACAAAAAGACAAACAACCCTATTAAAAAATGGGCATAGGACTTGAAAAGACATTTCACCAAAGAAAATGCAAATGGTCAACAGGCATTCAAAAAGATGCTCAATGTCATTAGTAATTAGAGAAATGCAAATCAAAACCACACTGAGGTATCACTTCACACTCACTAAAAAGACTACGGTCAAAAAAACAACTGGTATTGGCAAGGATGTGGAGGAACTGGAACCTTTATCAGTTGCTGGTGGGACTGTAAAATGGTACAATTGCTGTGGAAAACAGTTTGGAGATTTCTAAAAAGTTAAACATAGAATTATCATATGATACAGCAATTCTACTCCTAGGTATATGCCCAAAAGAATTGAAAGTGGGAACACAAACAGACACATGTACACCAATGTTCATTGCTGTACTATTCACAATAGCAAAAAGATGGGAGCACCTAAATGTTTAAGAACAGATGAAAAGATAAACAAAATGTGGTACATACGTAAAATGGAATATTAATCACCTATAAAGAGAAATGAAGTCCTGGACATGCTGCAACATGGATGAACCTTAAAAACCTTAGGTTAAGTGAAATGTCAGTCACAAAAGAACAAATGTTGTATGAGCCCTTGGTGGTGTAGTTTGGCTGCTAACCAAAAGGTTGGCAGTTTAAATCCACCAGGCACTCCTTGGAAACCCTATGGGACAGTTCTACTCTGTCCTATAGGGTCCCTATGAGTGGGAATTGACTCAACAGCAATGCATTCAGTTTTTTTATTTTTTTACTTACATGAAATATCTACAACAGGCAATTGTAAAGAGACCAAGGTTTATTAGTGATTAATAAGGGTAGCCCTGAGTTGGAATCGACTCGACAGCAACGGGTTTACCAAGGGTCGGAGCGGAGGGGAAAGAGGACGTCATTGCTTAGAAACACTGTGCTAACTGAAGTTCAATTTTTAAATAAACAGGGAAAATTGGAAATATATAGTGGTGATGGTTACACAACGTGATGAACATACTAATGTCACTAAATTGTATGTGTAAAAATGTTATAATAGGCTTTCATTATGGTTATCTCTTTAAGTAATAGCAAAATATCTAAAAGTTCTTTAATTCTCTGTTCATTTTATAGGGGTTACTGAAGAGCTCATAAAAACTCTCCCTTTCTTTACATATATAACAATTTTTTGAAAAACAGAGAGAGAGTTTTTTACTATTACCTAAAGAGATAACCATAATAAAAGTGTATTTAGGGAAAACTGTTCACAATATTATCCCCAAATAAGAGACAAATTGACGATAATATTTAACCAACATGGTGGGATAATTTTAAGAGTACAGGTAGTCGTGACTTACAATAGGGTTCCATTCCGATGACTCTGACATAAATCAGTCCTGATGTAAGTTAAATACCTCTTTTTTTTTTTTTAGTTTTCATTATTATAACCTTTTATTATCAGTATCTTTATTAATCTGGTGTTTGTCTGGGGGCTGGAAACATTGCGTATAAACTTACAGGTGTATTTTAACACATACATATAAAATACACAATAAAATTAATAAAAATATACTCCAATGATGAAAAGTTGAAAGAAGTTGACGTCTTGTGAGTTGCGGCAATGACTCCAATTTATGAGAGGATCCGGGTTATCCCTGGGAATGGGGATGATGTTTCCAGTCAGAAAATTAATGAGAGTTGTCCTTGTGGTCCTTTTCTTTTGTTTTTCTTCATGTGTTTCAGGGTAACATCTCACTGCTTCCCAAATCTGCCTCTTGAGTTTAGCATTTGTTTTCAAGCAACTGAAGTCCCTGATTCAGTTTAGAAAAAATTCCAGCTAATCCTTTCACTGTAAAATTTTCTGACAAGTTCTCTCCTTCCTCTTTCTCATTATTTCTCCTCTTCAACATTTCTTTCCTCTTTAAAATCTGTTAAATACTGATGTGTTAATTCTCCTTCATGATCATGAGCTGTTCCACATAGGCAATATCAAGTTCTGAATTCAGCGTTCTTGCCATATGGATAATTTTTCTACCCATCGCTTCTATCGTATTATTCTGATCAAATGCTTGGAGTGTGTTCACATAACTCAGCAATTTTTTCCACACCCCTTGCATGCATTTTTGTGTAACTTCTTCCCAAGAAGATACGATATTCCAGATACACTGACGGTTGTAACTGCAGTACATCATAACTTGAATATGCCATAAGTTGGAGGCTACCTGTATTGCCAAAGATATTGTCTACACATGTCCTATCTGCCAATGGCATCACCTGAAAAGTTGTAAAGGTAGGACTTGGACAGGAATCAAAGCTTTGAACACCTCCAAATGGATTTCAGATAAATGCCCCCAAAAAATGAGCTATAAAAATGTTCTGCCTATTGTTGCTCAAGATGAGTTGATACCTTTCCTTGTCAAAGAGCTATGACCCTAACTATGACAAATTTGCTTAATTTCTTTTTCCCAATCTGGGAAATTCCAATTTATCTTTATAGTAACAGAGGTACTTTTTTCACTAGTACCAGTGGTGCCGTACCATTAATAAAGAACTCTATAAATCTTTATCTTTTATTCAGAACTCTACTATCTTTATCATCCACAAATCACAGGAAAAGTAAAGAGGAATAATGAAATTCTACTAACATTAGGGTAGTTCCCAAAAACACTCGAATTTCTAATTCATCTTGATAGCAATAAGATTTACGTTCTCTAGAACCCACGGGTTATTTCTTTATGAGCTAATAACAAGCTACCCTTTTTATTTAAAATGTTCACTTTGAAACCTAGATATTACCCTATTACAGTATAATGTAGCTAAATATCACAAGAAACTCGTGTGATGCCTCCAGCTTTCTCACTAGGTTCAAGCTGCATTTCCAAAACACCCACTACATGATCAGAAAGCTGGAGATAAAGTCTTCTGGAAAAGACATCAGTGAAAACTGCCCTTGAGCCTCAATGAAAAGAGCCTTGTCAGGGACTATTAACTGACACGACTGTAAAACTTCAAAGTCGTGCTTCCCAACACATCAGTTTCTCATGGCTATTAGAAATCCATTCCACTGGGAGACCTCAAACTGAGGATTCTTATAAATTCTCCAGAAGCCGATGATGTCCCCCCAAAAAATACGTGTATCAACTTGGTTAGGCCATGATCCCCAGTATTGTGTGGTTGTCCTCAATTTTGTGATTGTAATTTTACTTTGAGAGGATTAGGGTGGGATTGTAACATCACCCTTACTTAGGTCGCCTCCCTGATCCAAGGTAAAGGGAGTTTCCCTGGAGTGTGACCTGTACCACCTTTTATCTCTCAAAAGATAAAAGGAAAGGAAAGCAAGCAGACAATTGGGGACTTCATATCACCCAGAAAGCAATACTAGGAGCAGAGCACGTCCTTTGGACACAGAGTCCCTGCACCTGAAAAGCTCCTCAACCAGAGGAAGATTGAGGACAAGGACCCTCCTCCAGAGCCGACAGAGACAAGAAGCCTTCCCCTGGAGCTGAGGCCCTAAATTTGGACTTGTAGACAGTGAGAGAATAAATTTCCCTTTGTTAAAGCCATCCACTTGTGGTATTTCTGTTATGACAGCACTAGATGACTAAGACACCATCCGAGATGACAAATTTCCTGATTCTTTACTTTTTTTCTTTCTCTTTGATCTACCATTAATCTTGCTCCCCCTGAAATTAGATTACTAAGAGATTTATTAATACGATAGCTCTTATTTTCATCCTGTTACTTTTGACCCCACCCCCTTGGTCTTCTCCCACTTAGGGAAAAAAAATTGTCTGATGTGTCTTTCTCAGAACATAGCTACTATTCTGACTCAATTGATTGCCAGATTTGTAATCATCCACCTAACCCTTCTGACAAAATTGTAATAGCTGTACCTTTAAATATTTCAAAAAGCAAATTTCCTAATATGTCCATTCTGGTATTCAAGTTTTTCTCACATAATTAACCCAAAACTTCAGTTTTATAAAAATTGAACTTTGACACAGTATCAACAAAGTGCTTCTTCTGAGGTTATTATAGCCCTAACAACAAACATAGCCCATCAGAAATCAAACTAATATTGGGCTATCTTTGCTACAATACTCAATTTGTTCTATTTGGAGACCCTCTAGCCTTCTTTGCAGGAACTGTTCAATTCCCCTTGAAAATAATCTTCCTACCTTACAATGGGACCAATGACTGACTCGCTCCTGTTGAGTTAAACGTAATTATATTCCCAAATAAAGTCTGTGCCCCTCTAAGGCACTGTCTTAGTTATCTAGAGCTGCTCTAACAGTCCAGAAGGCTAGAAGTCCAAATCCATGGCACCAGCTCCAGGGTAAGGCTCTCTCTCTCTCTGTTGGCTCTGGGGGAAGGTCCTCGTTATCAATCTTCCCCTGGTCTAGGAGCTTCTCTGCACAGGGACCCTGGGTCCAAAGGATGTGATCTAATTCCAGCACTACTTTTTTGGTGTTATGAGGTCCCACCACCCTCCCCCTCTGCCACTGCCCTGGATGTCTGCTTGTCTCTCTCTTTATATCTCAAAAGAGATTGGCTTAAGACACAACCTAACCTTGTAGATTGACTCTTGCCTCATTGACATAACTGCCTGTAATCCTGCCTCATTATCATCATACTTGTTGCCATGGAGTCGATTCCGATTCATAACAAGGCTACAGGGCAGAGTAGAACTGCCCCGCAGGGTTTCCAAGGAGCAGCTGATGGATTCAAACTGCCGACCTTTTGGTAAGCAGCCAAACACTTGACTACTACGCCACCAGGGCCCCATTAACATCAGAGACGTAGGATTTATAACACATAAGAAAATCATATCAGATGATGAAATGGTGGACAATTACACAATACTGGGAATCATGGCCTAGCGAAGTCAACACATATTTTTGAGAAACACAATTCAATCCATGACAGGCACTTTGTTGTCGTTGTTAGTTGACACGTACAGAGTAGAACTGCTGTATAGAGTTTTCATGACTTTAACCTTTCAGAAATAGATCACCAGGCCTGTCTTCCAAAGCGCCTCTGAGTGGGTTCAAACCACCAACCTTTTGACTATTAATTGAGCACTTAACTGTGCCACCCAGAGACTCCGTCTAAGTCACTACTTCTTATGAAAACACAACTTCTGCTCTGGAATCCCAAAAAGCAGTTTCAACACAGATTCATTAGGTAGAGTTTTCATGGATAATCACATAATTCTTAATTTCCTCTTAGCTAGATAAGGGAAAATTTATGCTACAACAAACATTTCTTTCTGCACCTATATAAACACTACTGGTCAAGTAAAACAGCCTATAACTAGGCTAGAAAAGGTCATCTGGACTTTGGGTTATGTTTTTATTGCCTGTGTTTGGTAATCTAGTCCCTGTCCTCAGGGACTTATGACCACTTTGTTCTTGGTAATTGCCTGTGTTACAGTTAACCAATATGTCTATCCATATTCTCAAATGCAACTGCACTTCCATGTTATGTTGAAGGATTCAACAACTAGGTATTTGACAAAAAGAGTAGGAGAGACTAATTCTAGTCCTACTATAGACAACATTCTCTGGACAACTCCCGGTCAATAAAATTTTAACAATGGTGACAATATGAATATCAAAGTTTTATGTCCTATGGTCTGACTTTGCCTGCTCTCATCCAAAAAGGAGGGCTGAGAAAGAGTAAAGCAGTCCCTTGCAGCTAGAAAATGGGTTGGCAATACCATATAGGCCTTGGTGTTCATAGGAGCTAGTCCAACACTAGTAGTTAGGGCAGAGTGATCTTCTGTTAATCGTAGACAATTTCCCAGAAAACTAATACCTGACAAGGTCACTCTGTATCATGATAGAACAAGATGAGAACAAAACCATCCATACCACATCTGAACACAGACAGAAACAAGAACATGTCCAAACCACAAAAATAACCAAATAATCCCCTAATCATGCTATGTAGCAACATCATGATAAATGGAGAAAATATTAAACTTGGATCCACAATCAACACCCATGGAAGCAGCAGTCAAGAAATCAAACAACATACTGCATTGAGCAAATCTGCTGCAAAAGACCTCTTTAAGGCGTTAAAAAGCAAAAATGTCAGTTTGAGGGCTAAGGTGGGCCTGACCCAAACCGTGGTATTTTCAATCGCATCATATGCGTGCTAAAGCTGGACAATAAATAAGGAAGATTGAAAAAGAATTGATACCTTTGAATTATGGTGTTGGTGAAGAATATTGAATATACCATGGACTACCAGAAGAACGAACAAATCTATCTTGGAAAAAGTACAGCAAGAATGTTCCTTAAAAGCGAGGATGGTGAAATTCGTTTCATGTACTTTGGACATGTCGCTGGAGAGGGACATCATGCTTGGTAAACTAGAGGATCAGCAAAAAGGAGGAAGACTGTCAACAAGACAGATTGACACAGTGGCTGCAACAACGGGTTCAAACATAGCAACAATTGTGAGGATGGTACAGGACCAGGTAATGCTTCCTTCTGTTGTACATAGGGTCGCTATGAGTTGGAACCAATCCGACAGTACCTAATAACAACTAACAACCGTGCTATATATGAGTGACTGTTGTTTTTTCACCAATTAGAATTTTAGAAAAAGGAAAAAAAAAGAATTTTAGGTTTGCTGCATTTTTGCTGCCTTCTAGATGAGAATTATGAAGATATCTAACTATAAAATTACCCCCACTTCCTGACAGCATTATTTCCAAAGAAATGCCCTGCTTTCTTGAATCCTTCCTATTGTCACCTAACACAAGCCCAAATCCTATAATAAATCTTTTCTAATATTTTTTTAGCCCCTGGGTGGTACAAACAATTAATGTATTCAGCTGCTAACCGAAAGGTTGGCAGTTCAAGTCCATCCAGAGGTACCTTAGAAGAAAGCCCTGGTGATCTGCTTCTGAAAAATCAGCCATTGAAAACCCTATGGAACAGAGTTCTACTCTGACACAGGTGTTAGGTGCCATCGAGTCGGTCCCAGCTCATAGCGACCCTATGTATCACAGAACGAAGCACTGCCCAGTCCTACGCCATGCTCACAATCGTTGTCATGCTTGAGCCCATTGTTGCAGCCATAGTGACAATCCATCTTGTTGAGGGTCTTCCTCTTTTCCGCTAACCCTCTACTTTACCAAGCACGATGTCCTTCTCCAGGGACGGATTCCTCCTGACAACATGTCCAAAGTATGTAAAACGCAGTCTCGCCATCCTTGCTTCTAAGGAGCATTCTGGCTGTACTTCTTCCAAGACAGATTTGTTCGTTCTTTTGGCAGTCCATGGTATATTCAATATTCTTCGCCAACATCACAATTCAAAGGTGTCAGTTCTTCTTCGGTCTTCCTTATTCGTTGTCCAGCTTTCACATGGATATGATGCGATTGAAAATACCACGGCTTGAGCCAGGGACATCTTAGGCTTCAAGGTGATACCCTTGCTTTTCAACATTTTAAAGAAGTCCTTTGCAGCAGATTTGCCCAATGCAATGCGTTGTTTGATTTCTTGACTGCTGCTTCCATGGCTGTTGATTGTGCATCCAAGTAAAATGAAATCCTTGACAACGTCAACCTTTTCTCCATTCCTCATGATGTTGCTTATTGGTCCAGCTGTGAGGAGTTTTGTTTTCTTTATGTTGAGGTGTAATCCATACTGAAGGCTGTGGTCTTTGATCTTCATCATTAAGTGCTTCCAGTCTTCTTCACTTTCAGCAAGCAAAGCTGTGTGATCTGCATATCACAGGTTGTTAATCAGTCTTCCTCCAATCCTGATGCCCCACTCTTCTTCATAAAGTCCAGCTTCTTGGATTATATGCTCAGCATACAGATTAAATATGTATGGTGAAAAGATACAACCCTGACATACACTTTTCCTGACTTTAAACCACACAGTATCCCATTGTTCTGTCTGAACAACTACCTTTCGATCTATGTACAGTTTCCTCATGAGCACAATTAAGCGCTTTGGAATTTCCAACCTTCTCAATGTTATGCATTTGTTTTGATCCACACAGTCGAAAGCCTTTGCATAGTCAATAAAACACAGGTAAACATCTTTCGGGTATTCTCTGCTTTAAGCCAGGATCCATCTGACATCAGCAATGATATCCCTTGTTCCAAGTTCTCTTCTGAATCTGAGCTGAATTTCTGGCAGTTCTCTGTAGATAGGAAACCCTAGTGGCATAGTGGTTAAGAGCTATGGCTGCCAACCAAAAGTTCGGTGGTTCGAATCCACCAGGCTCTCTCCGGAAACTCTATGGGGCAGTTCTACCCTGTCCTGTAGGGTCGCTATGTATCGGAATTGACTCAACAGCAGTGGGTTTGGTTTTTTGTTTTGTTTTGTTTTCACTATTGATATACTGCTGCTAGGCTGCTTTTGAATGATCTTCAGCAAAATTTTGCTTGCATACGATATTAATGATATTATTTGATAATTTCCACATCTTATTGGATCATCTTTCTCGGGAATAGGCATAAATATGGATCTCTTCCAGTTGGTTGGCCAGGTAGCTGTCTTCCAAATTTCTTGGCATAGACAAGTGAGCACTTCCAGCACTGCATCCATTTGATGAAACATATCAATTGATATTCCGTCAGTTCCTGGAGCCTTGTTTTCTACCAATGCCTTCAGTTTGGCTTGGACTTCTTCCTTCAGTACAGTCAGTTCCTGATCATATGCTACCTCTTGAAATGGTTGAATGTCAACCAATTCTTTTTAGTATAATGATTCTGTGTAGTCCTTCCATCTTCTTTTATATACTCTTACTGAGACATCACATATTATTTATGATGTGTGGTCTCCTTCACTGCAAGAATTCAATAAAGCCAGCTTTGTTTGACTACAGTCTTCTTTCTGGTGGTCTTTGGCCTGAGGTCATTGACGGTAGAATTGGGATTCGGACAGTGTTCACTTTTGGCAAGGTAATCAAAGAAGTCTTCTCTGAAGAGGTGATATTTGATCAGAACACTGAAGTAAATGAGGCAGAGAACCATATGCTATCAGGCAGAAAACATTGTAGGCAAATGGAGTAACTACTGCAAAGTCTGAGAGAAGAGGATGTTTGGTGTGATCAAGGAACACAAGGCAAGCCAATGCGGCCACAGTGCAGTGAGCAAGGTGATAGAGGGAAGAGATGACCATTGAAAGAAAACTAGTAAATAATATAGAGTCAGGTAGACCATGGTAAAGAATTTTTATTTTATTCTAATCGTGAGGGAAAGAGGGTTTGAGGGAAAGAGAGAAGTGCTTTTGAAGAATGAATCTGGCTGCCGAATGGCAGGCTTTAGGGGAGCAAGAGTGAAAATAAAGATACAGATAAGAGGCTACTGCAGTAGCTCAAGAGATAGAGACAATGGTATAGTAGACTATGGCAGGAATGTAAAGGTAATGTGCAGAAAAGAGGTGGAGATGAGAAAGACCAGAGGGCATGAACAAGAGTTTGCAGGGTCAGAGAAGGATAAGAGCTTGACTAGGGAAAATACTAAGCATTATAGAGATGAGTCCATATGTGATGAACTAAAGATTCAAAGATTGTGAAGACTGAGATGAACACGCATGCAGGGCTTGGTGGGACTAGACTGTTGGTCTCTTTTAAGAGGGAATGGGTAGATGATTATATCTAATTATAGCTTCTCTTGGAATCTGGTTTCTGCACAGTTTGTGCTGGGGTGTTGGGCAGAAAGTGGTCTCATCAGGAGCATGCAAGCTCTGTTGTGTCCCTTTCCTCCTGCTGTGGAGGGTGTTGAGGCTGGGATGGAGGGTCACATCACACTGTTGATTCATTTACTGGAATCACCCCAAAGTTTTCTTCAAGAGATTGTCTTAAATTCTTAAAATAAAAGTCATCTTAATTCATTATTTTGTAAATTCCTCAGAGACAGGAAACATTACTCTTATGGACTTTTTATCCCATACTTCACCTAGTATGATACTGAGTACATTCGAAGTTATTGGATGTTCACTGGTTGGTTTTAGTATGAGGTCAGTAAGGTGAGGTGCCGTACCACTGTGATCTTTTGAAATAGAAGGGATGAGATGGGAAGAAAGAAAATCTTCAGTCAGTAAGTTCAAAGGGAAACCCTGGCACCATAGTAGTTAGGTCCTACGGCTGCTAACCAATAAGTCAGCAGTTCAAATCCACCAGTCGCTCCTTGGAAACTCTATGGGGCAGTTCTACTCTGTGCTATAGGGTCGCTATAAGTCGGACTTGACTCAGCAGCAACAGGTTTGGTTTTTTCAAAGAATGCTAAAAAATTGCCTGCCTACTACCAATGAAAAATTTCTGCGTGTATTAACCAGTTCGTTCAGGTTTGAGCCCCTGCTGAGAATTTGCATTTCTAACAAGTTCTTTGCTGAGAATTTGCTTTTCCTCCCTAGGTATACTGAATCAGAATCTACATTTTAACAAGACTCCCCCCCAGGTGATTCTTATGTATAACTTCCTGGGAACTTGCTACAAATGAAAGTTCTCAGCAGGGGTTCTAACCAGAATGAACCAGTCCAAAGCCCTAGTATTAAGAAGCAGTTCTTTTAAATACACATCCTCCATAGGAGGTGAGGAGGTCAACCAATCATACCTTAAAGATAATACAGCATCCAAGTGAAGTAATAGAATAAGTACTGGATTTGGCATTGGGAGATATGAATTCAAGCCCTGGTTCAGTTGCTTACCTGATATGTAAACTCTTTGAAAATCCCTTAACTTCAAATCCACTTTTTCCATTTCTACAATGCTCTCTACCTCACAGAAGCATTGTGAAGATGAAATAAGATAATTAGTGTGAAAGAGCTTTTCGACTTCTTAAGTACTACACAAGTGTAAACAATCATTTCTGTTTATTCTATGGAGGAAATAGGCACACATAAATTTGGAGCATGAGGGACTTCCAAGGAGGAAGTGGCAGGCTATGTTTAGTCCAAGTAGTGAATTAGGGAGAAGGGACCACCAAGAGGTAGGTGAAAAACTCAGAAACTGAAATATAAAGTGAGGAACAGAATTTTTAATTCTCATGGAATCCATGAAGGATGATGTGACCCATCCAAGCTATCACCTTGAAATGATTTTTTTTTATAATTTTTATTGCGCTTTAAGTGAAAGTTTACAAATCAAGTCAGTCTCTCACACAAAAACTTATGTACACCTTGCTACATACTCCCAATTACTCTCCCCCGAATGAGACAGCCCGCTCTCTCCCTCCACTCTCTCTTTTCATGTCCATTTCGCCAGCTTCTAACCCCCTCCACCCTCTCATCTCCCCTCCAGGCAGGAGATGCCAACATAGTCTCAAGTGTCCACCTGAAGCAAGAAGCTCACTCCTCACCAGCATCCCTGCCCAACCCGTTCTGCAGTCAAATCCATGTCTGAAGACTTGGCTTCGACTATGGTTCCTGTCCTAGGCCAACAGAAGGTCTGGGGGCCATGACCACTGGGGTCCTTCTAGCCTCAGTCAGACCATTAAGTCTGGTCTTTTTATGAGAGTTTGGGATCTGCATCCCACTGTTCTCCTGCTCCCTCAGGGGTTCTCTGCTGTGTTCCCTGCCAGGGCAGTCATCGGTTGTAGCCAGGCACCATCCGGTTCTTCTGGTCTCAGGATGATGTAGCCTCTGGTTCATGTGGCCCTTTCTGTCTCTTGGCCTCAGAATTACCTTGGGTCCTTGGTGTTCTCATTCTCCTTTGATCCAGGGGGGTTGAGACTCATTAATGCACCTTAGATGACCACTAGCTAGTGTTTAAGACCCCAGACGCTACTCTTCAAAGCAGGATGCAGAAGGTTTTCTTAATAGATTTTATTCTGCCAATTGACTTAGATGTCCCCTGAAACCATGGTCCCCAAACCCCTGCTCCTGCTTCACTGACCTTCAAAACATTCAGTTTTTTCAGGAAACTTCTTTGCTTTTGGTTTAGTCCAATTGTGCTGACCTCCCCTGCATTGTGTGTTGCCTTTCCCTTCACCTAAAGTAGTTCCTATCTACTATCTAATTAGTGAATACCCCCCCACCCTCCCTCCTTCCCCGCTCTTGTAACCACAAAAGAATGTTTTCTTCTCAGTTTAAACTATTTCTCAAGTTCTCATAGTAGTGGTCTTATACAATATTTGTCCTTTTGCAACTGACTAATTTCACTCAGTATAATGCCTTCCAGTTCCTCCATGTTATGAAATGTTTCACAGATTCCTCACTGTTCTTTATCGATGCATAGTATTCCATTGTATGAATATACCATTATTTATTTATCCATTCATCCGTTGATGGGCACCTTGGTTGCTTCCATTTTTTTGCTATTGTAAACAGTGCTGCAATGAACATGGGTGTGCATATATCTGTTCATATAAAGGCTCTTATTTCTCTAGGATATATTCCGAGGAGTGGGACTGCTGGATCTTATGGTAGTTCTATTTCTAGCTTTTTGAGGAAGCACCAAATTGATATCCAAAGTGGTTGTACCATTTGACATTCCCACCACTAGTGTATAAGTGTTCCAATCTCTCCACAGCCTCTCCAACATTTATTACTTTGTGTTTTTTGGATTAATGCCAGCATCACTGGAGTGGGATGGAATCTCATTGTAGTTTTGATTTGCATTTCTCTAATGGCTAATGATCGTGAGCATTTCCACATGTATCTGTTAGCTACCTGAATGTCTTCTTTAGTGAAGTGTCTGTTCATATCTTTTGCTCATTTTTTAATTGGGTTATTTGTCTTTTTGTAGTTGAGTTTTTGCAGTATCATGTAGATTTTAGAGATCAGGGGCTGATCAGAAATGTCATAGCTAAAAACTTTTTCCCAGTCTGTAGGTAGTCTTTTTACTCTTTTGGTGAAGTCTTTGGATGAGCATAGGTGTTTGATTTTTAGGAGCTCCCAGTTTGTTTTGTATACTGTTTATGCCATGTATTAGGGCTCCTAACATTGTCTCTACTTTTTCTTCCATGATCTTTATTGTTTTAGATTTTATATTTAGGTCTCTGATCGATTTTGAGCTCATTTTTGTGCATGGAGTGAGGTATGGGTCTTGTTTCATTTTTTTGCAGATGGATATCCAGTTATGCCAGCACCATTTGTTAAAAAGACTGTCTTTTCCCCCATTTAACTGTTTTGGGGACTTTGTCAAATATCTACTGCTCATATGTGCATGGATTTATGTCTAGATTCTCAATTCTGTCCCATTGGTCTATGTGTCTTTTGTTGTACTAGGACCAGGCTGTTCTGACTACTGTGGCTGTACAATAGGTTCTAAAATCAGGTAGAGTGAGGCCTCCCACTATGTTCTTCTTTTTCAGTAATGCTTTACTTAACCAGGACCTCTTTCCCTTCCATATAAAGTTGGTGATTTGTTTCTCCATCTCATTAAAGAATGTCTTTGGAATTTGGATCAGAATTGGGTTAAATATGTAGATCGCTTTTGGTAGAATAGACATTTTTATAATGTTAAGTCTTCCTATCCATGATCAAGGTATGTTTTTCCACTTACGTAGGTCTCTTTTGGTTTCTTGCAGAAGTGTATTGTAGTTTTCTTTGTATAAGTCTTTTACATCTCTGGTAAGATTTCTTCTTAAGTATTTTATCTTCTTGGTGGCTACTGTAAATGGTATTGATTTGGTGATTTCTTCTTCGACATTCTTTTTGTTGGTGTAGAGGAATCCAACTGATTTTTGTATGTTTATCTTGTATCCCGATACCCTGCTGAACTCTTCTATTAGTTTCAGTAGTTTTCTTGAGGATTCCTTAGGGTTTTCTGTGTATATGATCATGTCGTCTGCAAATAGAAATAATTTTACTTCTTCCTTGCCAATCTGGATGCCCTTAATTTCTTTATCTAGCCTAATTTCTCTGGCTAGGACCTCCAGCACAATGTTGAATAAGAGTGGTGATAAAGGGCATCCTTGTTTGGTTCCTGTTCTCAAGGGAAATGCTTTCAGGCTCTCTCCATTTAGGACGAAGTTATCTGTTGGCTTTATATAAATGCCCTTTATTATATTGAGGACTTTTCCTTCTATTCCTATTTTGCTGAGAGTTTTTATCATGAATGGATGTCGAACTTTGTCAAATGCCTTTTCTGCATCAATTGATAATATGATGTGACTCTTGTCTTTTGTTTTATTTATGTGATGGATTACATTGTTTTTCTAATGTTGAACTATCCCTGCATACCTGGTATGAATCCCACTTGGTCATGGTGAATTATTTTTTTGATATGTTGTTGAATTCTATTGGCTAGAATTTTGTTGAGGATTTTTGCACCTAAGTTCATGAGGGATATAGGTCTGTAAAACCCTGAAATGATTTTTGAAGCTTGAATCTTGAGGAAACTGGTTTCTTAAGTCACTTTTAATTCAAGCAATAGGCTAGCATTGTGCTCTTTTATAGAATTGTCTACGTGCAATTAGTTTCAACAAACAGAAACTCCAAAGGTCAGCCTAGAAGCTGTGTCTTAGGGTCAATCAGTAATTATTTTAATTGTTCTTTAAGACAATGCTGTGTGGAATCCTGCATGACCACAAATTGTTTTATCCCTTTTTCCATGGCATTGCATTAATTACTAGAAATAAAAATCTGTAAAATTTTTCTCTTCTTTGGAATCTTTTTAACTCTCTAGTCAAAATGTTACTCTGATTTGCAAATCATATATTAAATAAATTTTAATCAGTTTCTATTATTGGCTTAATATGATTTTTTGTTTTAACAGAAGAGATCAAAGATTAACTTCTCAACCTTGAATTTTACTAATGACTGCAGCTATAGTAATTACCCTATAATCAACCGGACATCATTTTCTGTGCTGTCCTTAGCATATGACCCCTATAATAAAGAATTTTATGGCCAGCATATCACTCCTCCTAATTTGTACCCTGATTTCTAAGGCCATCATCATGATAAAGGTAGCACATCTGTGATAAACGATGTGATTTGTCCCATATAAAAATCTGTGATATGTGATAAAGTAGCAATCTCTATAAGTTCAGGAAGATTCTGGTTTTTAAATGCAGCCAGGTCTGGTCTCTGATCAATGATAATGAAACCAACAAGAGAAATGAGGAGAAAGAGCTCAAGCTACATGTCCTTGGGAATAAGAATTTTAGGCAGTTTTTGACACTTTCTCTCTATTACAATCTTCTCTTCTACACACTGTTGCATGGAGAAGGAGAGTTGGGCATAAGACATGCATTTAGTTCCATACCCCTTTTTTTTTTTAACCATCCTGCAACACTGTGCAATCTTGAGATTCAAGCCCAAAGTATAATCTTCATCAGAGCTCACTTCCCTCTTCTTTGGATTCTTCTTTCATTTATTTTAATGACCAAGCTCATATATCTAAACAGAATAAGCAGAGTAAGAACTGAGCAAGATGTTCTAAATTTTCACTGTTATTCAAAACAATCAATAAATGATGCCAAAAAAGTTGGCTGATAGTTGGTGTTTTGTTTTGTTTTCTTGAATTGTATATTATGTAATTATGTTACATTACCATAAGTAAGATGTCACTTTAAGGACGAAGGTATGCCTGACCCAAGCCATGAAGCTTTCCACCACCTCATTTGCAAGCAAAAGCTGGACAATGACTAAGGAAGACCAAAGAAGAATTGAAGCCTTTGAATCATGGTGTTGTCGAAGAACACTGAATATACCATGGACTGCCAGAAGAATGAACAAACCTGTCTTGCAAGAAGTACAGCCAGAATGCTCCTTAGAGGCAAAGATGGTGAGACTTTGTCTCACATACTTTGGACATGTTATCAGGAGGGATCAGTTCCTGGAGAAGGACATCAAGCTTCGTAAACTAGAGGGTCATCAGAAAAGAGGAACACCCTCAAGGAGATGAACTGACACAGTGGTTGCAATAATGGTCTCAAGCATAGCAGTGATTGTGAGGATGGCACAGGACCGAGCAGTGTTTTGTTCTCTCATATATAGGGTATGAGTCGTTACAGACTCGACGGCACCTAACAACAACACAGTTAGTAAATGTCTCATACTTTACATAGATTTCAAGAGCTCTAAAGAATTTACCATTATTATACTTGTTTTGTAGATGAGAAAACTGAGACTCAGAGAGGTTGAGTAACTTGCCCAAGTTTACACATATAGAAAATTGGAATTTGTACCCAGACAGTTTGGCTCTAGAGTCAATGTATATAACTTCTCTGACAAAGAGCTAAAATCTCGACCCCATTACCCTTCTCTCATCTGTGTGTTTTTATGTGGATTAAATAAGAAAACATGAAAGTCCCTAACCTAATACTTAGCACACAGTAGGCAATAACCAAATAATAGTTCTCTTGATCATTTAGATGTTGAAATCCTGCTTTCTCATTAAAATCTGTTAGTGACTTGCAATATCTGTAACTTCAGTCCCCACAGAATTAACTTTTTCTAACTAGTGACTAAGGCAAGCTGATGTAATTGATTAGAAGTTCACAAAGACATGGAGCCTGTATAATTCAGGTGGCACAACACCAGTGCAGCAGCTGCCAGTCTCAGCTTCTTTCTTTCTCTACAGATTCTTTTTCAGTACTTGAAGGCAGAATAATCCATCTTAAATTAGCAATACAAAACTTGCACCTAGAGAGTGAGCTGCAAAGAAAAGAGAAAGCTTCAGTCGCATTGGTTTTCTGAAAAATTTTGTGTTAGAGGTGTCTGGGTACAGTAGCACAGCCTGAGAAAGTGGTTGATCGTGGCTTTTAATCCCATCTGCTCATCAGTACAGTCTGAAAAAGTACAAAAATTATACCACTATTACACCATATCTTCAGGTGACAGGAAACCAGTTATAGAAAATCTTAGTACAGAGTTACATGCTTGGGCTTATTGGATATATCACAATCATGTAGGTACAAAGCTATGATTTTCGCAAGTGGTTTCTCTCACTAGAAAACATCACCAAATATATCTACTGTGACTTGTTAGCAAAAACTGTGACCAAGACGCAAAGGAACTTGGTGGACTCTCATCTTCCTCATGGAAAAATCAAGGTAAATAGGGTGATTTGTCCAACTTTAAGTGACTTGTTATTTCTACTGGAAGATAATATTCTTAATATTGAAACTACAAGACTGACAATTCAGTTCCCTTTGAAGGTGTTGAGAACATCAAAAACAACCCAGGGTAAGTTTTATATGTTTTAGTTTCACCTTTTTTGCTCTAATTGTTTTTTCTTATGTTTCTGAAGGATATGCAATAGATATTTGATTTTCTTTATATGCACCATATTCTTACAAAAATTAACAGCAAATTTCTGTTACAGTTGGACACATCTCCATTTTTCAAAGCATTTTTTCTATGATGCCACAGAAATGGAAAATCATAATAATGGGAAAAGTTTAGTTTAAAATATTTATCCTATGATGAAGGAAAGGAGCCCTGGTGGCACTGTGGTTAAGCAAGCACTGTGCTGCTAAGTGAATGGTCAGCAGTTTGAACCCACCAGCTGCACCACAATAAAAAGATATGGTAGTCTACTTTTGGAAAGATTTATAGCCTTAAACACCCTCTCTTACAGGGTCGCTGTGAGTTGGAATAGACTTGAAAGACAACTTATTTAGTTTGGGGTTTTGGTATGATGAGGGAACAGAAGTCTCCATTTCAGAGCTGATTCTGATTCTGCATACCCTTCTTGCCTGTGTAGGTAAAATTTCCCATACCGAATTTCAAATGAACCCCTGACTCCATTCTTGGTCAGTTTTTCAGCTTTCAATTTTGCTATCAACCTTTTAGATCTCAATAAATTACAAAGAAAAGAGATTTAAATCATTATACTTTTTAAAATAATTTGATCAAAAGCTTTAAATAAACCTTATAAAAATATTCTAAATAGCGAAATTAATCTCTACCGACATTAAGATATTGCTATAAATATTAATCCAAGTGCTAAAGTCAGTTTATTTAATTCATATATTAACTGGAAGGCTTCTACTTCCCCCAAATATATTCTTGCCACAAATCTACCTTTGCTAATTTCCTGATCTGACGTGACTATTAAGGTCTTTCCTCTGATGTATACAACAAAAAGCGTCGTTGCCTGTGGAAGATCAGCATCATGAAGTACAGGAAATATTTGAGAAGAAAGGGAAGCTAGGAGCTAAACAGAGAAGTTTTCTCTAGCCCAAGGAACCAAGAGGCATAGCCTCCTTGGGCAGATCGCCCCTGGGAAATCGGTGCATCAAGACGGCAACATGAAGGAGGCAGGCCAGAGAAAAAAGGTTACGCATAGATGCCCAGCCAAGCTGGCCCACAAAACCTAGGAGACAAGGAGGTAGGCCACTGGAAGATAATGCTCTCGATACTGAAGCTACAAGACTAACAATTCAGTTCCCTTCTGAGGTGTTGATAACATCAAAATCAACCCAGGGAGAGTTTTATACACTTTAGTTTTACCTTTTTTGCTCTTAATTGTTTTTTCTACTTAACACCCCAACTTAGTCTACCACCACAAAAATTTGGATTCCAGAGATGGTAGAATTGAGGAAGCCTGGCCCAGGAGTCAGGAAACCTGGGCTGTCGACCCAATATGTCTCAAACTCTGAGAAACCTTAGGCCAATTGCTTTACCTTTCTGGGGCTCATTTCCTCTGTTTGTAGAATGAAAAAAAAAATAGATTAGGTAAACTCTCAGGTCCATTTAAGGGCCAAGATTCTGTGACTTTATATAATGTATACATTTCTTTAAAAAAAAAATAGTGATGCTTGGATCAATAAAATGTTTTTTTTAACTAGCTGCCTAATTTAAAAGGAAGCAAAACAACTATTTTTGTTTTACTTGTGGACTATTAAGTTAGACAACAGAACTGGACTCTGAAAAGAGCTGGAAATAATCTAATCGAGATATCAATGATATTAGGCCTGGACCTTGACCTCCAGCTTACAAATAAGTAATTTTGCCCTCAGCTGAGGTGTAGAGGAAAGGCAAGCCTTCCTTCACCCTCTCCATATTTTCCAAAGCTTCCAGAGTTTTATCCAACTTCCTCTAAAGAAATATTCAAAAAACATCACAGCCACATCGTTGGCTATCTAGCATGTCAGTGAAAAGCTTCTGTCATCTGAAAGCTAGATTATTGCAATTACATTTTCAGGATATCATGGTAAGCCAACAGGAGAAAAGTAGTTTGGATTAAAAAGTACAGTCAATTGGACAATAAAGAAAACTGTGCTCAGGGCCCAAATTTGTGTGATCTTGGACACAAACTACTTATTTGGAGAAAGGGAAGACCTTAATTTCTTCACCCATAAATATCTATAACCTAAATCTAAGCACTGATATCTTACTACAATAAGGGATAAATTACTGGAATGCCCCTTCTCTATTTCTCTCTCTCTCTCTTCTCTTTCTCTCAATATTCAAGATTGTTTTTTATCTCTTAATCAAGATTCTCTATTCTATTATTCCAAAACTGTGTGTTTAACACCTATTATGTGTCTAGCATGATTTAAGATGTTGAATGGAGATTTTTTAAAAGAAACATAAGGTATTTGATCATAAATTCTAGATGGAAAGAAAAGTTATAAACATTCAAGAAATTCAATGGTGATAATATCATGTTTAGGGCTTATGTTCTAACTCTTAGTTCACTGCATAGTGCCTGGGATCTTAAAAGCTTGCAGGTGGGCTTCCAAGGTACAGTTGGTGTCTATTTGCCTGGAGCAACAGAGGAAGAAGGGAAGTCAGGAACAGGAGGAGGATATGAAATGTGTGGTTAATGGCCTCCATGAAAAACTGCCTTCTTTGTAATGAGACCAGAAAAACTGTACAGTGCCTGGCTACCATTACTGAATGTTTTGATCAAGACTCTATAGAAGAATTCTGACCAAAGGGAGAAAATGAAAACAGAATTTTTAATTCTCAAGGAATCCATATTTTCTGGAGCCATGGAGTCTGGATGAATCCCTGAAACTATTACCCTGAGATAATCTATAAACCTTAAGCCAAAAAGTCCCCTGAAGTTGTCTTAAAAACAAACAATAGTTTAGCTTAGCTAGTAAAGAAGGCCTACCTTGAGCATTTTGCTCTTTTAAGAATTATCTAAATGGGATCAAAAGGAGCAATGCAGGCACAGTGGTTAAAGCACTTGATCAGTGGTTGGAACCCACCAACCACTCCGTGGGAGAATGATGTGGCAATCTGCTTCTGAAAAGATTACAGCCTTGGAAATCTTATGGAGCAGTTATACTCTGTCCAATAGGGTCGGTATGAGTTGGCATTGACTCAACAGCAATGGGAAACCCAAAATAGTTACATGGGATCAAAGTGACAACAGCAACAAAAAGGTTAGGTAGGAAACTTAGGGGGCAGTGAGTTTAGGTTAATGGGGAGGAGCAATTCAGAAAAGGAGGGTGAAAATGGTAGAACAGCTTTAAGAATATAATCAAAGTCACCAAATTGTTTAATTGGTATACGTTCTGCTGTGTATATTTGCAACAAAAATAAAATAAATTAAAAAAAAATTAAGTTCCCAAATGATTGATATAGGTGTTAAGTGTTGGGCTTCTTGTTGGTTTTTGTTTGTTTGTTCTTCTAATTCTAGACAGAAGTGTCCAACAAAGAAAATGGAAGAGGCTCTCCTACTCAATCAATCTTTAGTGACACACTTTCACCTTAAAGGTTTATCTGTGAATCAGAAGGTACAGATATCTGTGTTTGCCATATTCCTCATTTTCTATGTCCTGATACTAATTGGGAATATACTCATTGTCATAACAATTATCTATGACCACCAGCTCCATACCCCCATGTATTTCTTTCTCAGCAACCTGTCCTTTATTGACATCTGCCACTCCACTGTCACCATCCCCAAGATGCTGGTGGACACCTGGTCAGAGAAGAAGCTCATCTCCTTTGATGCCTGCGTGACCCAGATGTTCTTCCTTCACCTATTTGCTTGCACAGAGATCTTTCTCCTCACTGTCATGGCCTATGACCGGTATGTGGCCATTTGCAAACCCCTGCAGTACATGACAGTGATGAACTGGAAGGTATGTGTACTGTTGGCTGTGGCTGTCTGGTCAGGGGGGACCATCCACTCCATAGCCCTGACCTCCCTCACCATCAAGCTGCCCTACTGTGGTCCTGATGAGATTGACAACTTCTTCTGCGATGTCCCACAGATGATCAAACTGGCCTGCACGGATACCCACATCATCGAAATTCTTGTCATCTCCAACAGCGGGCTGATCTCCGTGGTCTGTTTTGTGGTGCTCGTGGTGTCCTATGCAGTCATCCTGGTGAGTCTGAGGCAGCAGATCTCCGAAGGCAGGCGGAAGGCCCTCTCCACCTGCGCAGCCCACCTCACTGTCGTCACACTGTTCCTGGGGCACTGCGTCTTCATCTATTCCCGCCCATCCACCAGCATCCCGGAGGACAAGGTGGTGTCAGTGTTTTTCACTGTTGTCACCCCTCTGCTGAACCCCATCATCTATACCCTTAGGAATGAAGACATGAAAAATGCCTTGAACAAGTTAATGGGGAAGAAGGAAAGAAAAGGAGAAAAATGAAATGGCTAAGCCCTTAGGATGCTCAGTGTTCCACATCAAAGAAGTTTCTTGCAAAGAATAATTTACATACTGTATTTATCAGACTATGTGGCTCATAAAATTATCCTCTGGCCCAGTATCTGACAATAGCTATGATTTTTTTCCATTTCTTCCATTTGCTGGAAGTTGTTCTAGTCACTTTGCATCTACCTAATTCTCATAAGAATGCTGTGAGGTAGGTATTAAGGTATTATTATCCTCATTTACAGATAAGAACTAAAGTTCGAAGAGAGCAAATAGCATGGCAGGTCACCCAGCTAGGAAATGATGAAGGCAGGATGTGAACCTAAGTGTATCAATGTAAGTTCATACTGTTTTTTTAGATCATGCTGCCTTTTTCTGCTTTTGTCTTAGGCAATAACCAAGGTCTAAACAAAGCTTTAGATTTCTGGGCAGCCGTTGCGTATACCATTTACCATATCAGACACTTGCCTAAATAGCTTAACAAGTACTGGTAAATCAGACAAAGCAAGTTTGTATATGGCTTCAATGACTTGGAAAGAAGACTTCAAACTATTGAAGTTATTGATACCCTCAGGTACCCGGGCGAGTCGCCATCAGAGCAATAACATGATAATGTTTTATTACTTATTCATTTGACAAATACTGAACACCTACTATATTCTAGGTACTAGGTTTACATTCATAAATAAAACATACATATAGTCTCTTTTCATGGTGCTTAGAGTCTAGCAAAGCTATAAGACATAACAAAAATAAAAGCAAATAAATTATAATTACCGATTGTAATAAATGTTATAAAAGAACAGAACAAGATGCTGTTAAAGAGTTATAGAAGAGACTGTCTTTAGATTGGGTGGCCAAAGAGGAACTCTTTGAGGAAATGATATTTAAGCTATGATATGAAAGATAAAAAAGAGCAAACTCTGAGAAAAGAGAGGCGATGCATGTTCTAGGCAGAGGAAATGGCAGGTGCAAAGGCTTATGTTGGGAAAACCTTGGCTTGTTCCAGGAAATGCAAGACCAGTGTGGTTGCAGCTTAGACTGTGAGGTAGAGAGAGGAAAGAGGGAAAAAGAAAATTTTAAAGTTCTTTTGAAGAGTTTAAAATCTTTTTCAGTGCAGTAGGAAGCCACCAGGAAGGTTTAAGCACACAAGTGGTGTGATATGATTTTTGTTTTAATGAAACCATTTAAATTATTATGTAGAAAATTCATTCAACTCAGCATTCATTGCTAAACACTTAATATTCATCCAGGTTTGCAGTAATAGCAAGACTTGGGAAAAGATACCAAGTGGAATAAAACACAGACTATATAACCTAGGCTCTTGAATCTAGTTGTGATAGTCACACACACTTAGAGCCCTTCGATACCTGCTTTAAGAGTGGCGTGTGCTGACAGAACTGAGAAAAGAGGGGATAAGAAGAGGATGTTCCAGTCAAACCAAAACCAAACCAAACCCCTTGCCATCGAGCAACACTATAGGACAGGGTTTCCAAGGAGCAGCTGGTGGGTTCGAACTGCCGACTTTTTGGTTAGCAGCCATAACTCTTAACTATTATGCCACCAGAACTTCATTCCAGGCAAAGGTATCTCAAATACCTACATACAAAAGAGCATGGCATATTGGGAATCAACAGTTTACTCTGAGTCCATCGGTAAAAAGGCCATGGTTTAATGTAGCTGGGATTGCCTAAACAATCAGTGAGGGTGGGATCAATAAACCTATGGGCCACAAGACCCATCTTATATTTTTAATGAGCCTCATTTATCATAGATATGTAAAACTGATTTTGACTTGTATTTTATGTGAGAATTGTAGGGTATTGACAACACACTACGTTTGTCAATTTGCATCTTTCAGTTTATGTAATAAACTTCTTCTGATAATTTGACCTTTTGAGTACTTTCTGTTATTTCAATTTCAATTCAATTTCAATCATTTCTTACCTTTTGGCCAGAGTTAGTGAGTCATTCACTCTGTATTGTGTGTACTTGTGATGTGTGGGTGCCTATGTTGTCTGGTTTCCAATTCTCCAGAATACTTTAAAGCATTATTTCTATCAGTTATCAGAGCATCAGCCAAATAATAACCCAAAGGTTATTATTCCTTTCAGAATAAGCAAAGTCAGAGATATTTTGGTATTAAATGTACTCTATTTCCTTCCATTAAAAAAAAAAAAAATTGCCATAGAGTCAATTCCGACTAATAGCAACCAAATAGCGACCCTATAGAATAGTGTAGAACGCCCCCATAGGGGTTTCCAAGGAGTGGCTGGTGGATTAGAGCTGCCACTTTTTGGTTAACAGCTGAGCTCTTAACTACTGCCACTATCAGGACCCAATTTCCTTCCATTAGCTCCATTAAAATTGACATTCTAACTGTTTTATACGGTAGCTCTCTGGCCATCTATAAAATCTTCATCTATACCTAATCCTACTACCTTCAGTCACAGTATAACATTCTCCTGGTTACCTAAGTAATTAGTAATAGGGTCTTCTGGAAATGAACTGGTTCATTCCACAATAAACTGACACACTTCAGCTCCAATGAGTGATATGAGTTAAATTCAGGAAATCAATCACTCTGAAATTATATATCCAATCACCTTCTCAACTATTTTCACCTGTTTGTTTTCTTAATAAATTTTAGAATATTATTGGAAAATTTACAAAAAATACGGTGGGGTTTTTAATAAGTATATGGAATTTCCACCAAGCATCTGTCAGTTTGTCTTACTGTGGCTGGCTTGGGTATTGCTGTGATGCTGGAAGCTATGCCACCAGTATTTCATATATCAGCAAGTTCACTCATGGTGAACAGGTTTCAGCAGAGCTTCCAGACTAAGACAGACTAGGAAGAAAGACCTAGGCACCTACTTCTAAAAAAACTGGCCAGTGAAAACCTTATGAATAGCAGTGGAACATTGCCTGATACAGTGCCAGAAGATGAGTCCCGCAGGTTGGAAGGCACTCAAAATACGACTAGGGAGGTTCTGCTTCCTCAAAGTAGAGTTAACCTTAATGACATAGATGAAGTTAAGCTTTCAGGACCTGCATTTGCTAATATGGCATGACTCAAACAAGAATTAACAGCTGCAAACATCCATGAATAATCAGAACATGGAATGTATAAAGTATGAATCTAGGAAAATTGGAAGTCATCAAAAATGAAATGGGACATACAAAGATCGATATCCTAGGCATTAGTGAGCTGAAATGGACTGGTGTTGGCCATTTTGAATCAGCCAGTCATATGGTTTTCTAATAGGAATGGTGTCGCATTCATCATCAAAAAGAACATTTCGATATCTATCCTGAAGTACAACGCTGTCAATGACAGTACTATCCATATGCCTACAAGAAAGACCAGTTGATGCAACTATTAGTCTATTTACATACCAACCACTAATGCCAAAGATGAAGAAATTGAAGATTTTTACAACTTTCACAATCTGAAATTCATCAAATATACAATCAAGATGCATTTATAATTACTGGTTATTGGAATGGAAAAGGTGGAAACAAAGAAGAAAGGTCAGTAGTTGGCAAATATGGCCTTGGTGATAGAAACGATGCTGGAGATTGCACAGTAGAATTGTGCAAGACCAATGAGTTACTCACTGGAAATATCTTTTCTCAACAACATAAATGGCAACCATACATGTGAACCTCACCAGGTGGAATACATTGGAATCTAATTCACTACTTCTGTGTAGAGAGACGATGGAGAAACTCAATATCATCAATCAAAACAAGGCCAGGGGCCAACTGTGGAACAGACTGCATCAATTACTCATATGCAAGTTCAAGATGAAGCTGAATAAAATTAAAAGAAGTCCACAAAAGCCAAAGTACGACTTGAGTATATTCCAGTTGCATTTAGAGACCATCTATTCTCAAGAATGGATTCAATGCATTGAACACTAATGACTGAAGACCAGACAAGTTGTGAGGTGATGTCAAGGACATCATATATAAAGAAAGCAAAAGGTCATTAAAAAGACAGAAAAGAAAGAAAAGACCAAAATAGATGTGAGAAGAGACTCTGAAGCTCACTCTTGAACATAGAGTAGCTAAAGCAAAAAGAAGAAATTATGAAGTAAAAGAGCTAAACAGGAGATTTCAAAGGGCAGCTCAAGAAGACAAAGTATTATAATGAAATGTGCAAAGACCTGGAGTTAGAAAACCAAAAGCAAAGAACATGTTTGGCATTTTTTAAGCTGACAGAACTGAAAAAAAAATTCAAGCCTCAAGTTGCAATATTGAAGGATTCTGTGGGCAAAAAATTGAATGACACCTGGAAGCATCAAAAGAAGATGGAAGGAATACACAGAGTCACTGTACCTAAAAGAATTAGTTGACATCCAACCATTTCAGGAGGTAGCATATGATCAAGAGCTGATGGTACAGAAGGAAAAAGTCTGAGCTGTACTGAAGACATTGTTTAAAAACAAGACTCCAGGAACTGATGGACAACCAATTGAGATGTGTCAACAAATGGAGGCAATGATGGAAGCTCTCACTCGTCTTTGCCAAGAAATTTGGAAGACAGATACCAGGCCTCCGGACTGGAAGAGATCTATATTTGAGCTCATTACAAAGAAGAGTGATCCACCAGAATGCAGAAATCATCAAACAATATCATTAATATCACACAAGGTAAAATTATACTGAAGATAATTCAAAAACTGTTGCAGTGTTTCACATGCATACGAGGTGCTTGAAAATCCCTTGGCTTGGATCAGGCACACCTTAGTCCTCAAAGTGACATCTTTGCTTTTTAACACTTTAAAGAGGTCTTTTGCAGCGGATTTGCCCAGTGTGATACATCATTTGTTTTCTTGACTGCTGCTTCCATGGGCATTGATTGTGAATCCAAGTAAAATGAAATCCTTGACAACTTCAATCTTTTCTCCATTTATCATGATGTTGCTTATTCATCCAGTTGTGAGGATTTTTTTTTCTTTATACTGTGGTGTAACCCATACTGAAGGCTGTAGTCTTTGATCTTCATCAGTAAGTGCTTCAAGTCCTCTTCACTTTCAGCAAGCAAGGTTGTGTCATTTGCATATCATATTGCAGGTTGTTAAGGAGTCTTCCTCCAATCCTGATGCCACATTCTTCTTCATATAGTCCAGTTTCTCGGATTACTCTTTCAGCGTGTAGATTGATAAGTATGGTGAAAGGATACAACTCACACCATTCCTGACTTTAAACCACACAGTATTCTCTTGTTTTATTTGAACTACTACCTCTTGATCTATGTATAAGTTCAACCTGAGCAATTCAGTGTTCTAGAATTCCCCTTCTTTGAAGTGTTATCCATAATTTGTTACGATTTACACAATAGAATGCCTTTGCATAATCAATAAAACTCAGGTAAACCTCTTTCTGGTAGTTTCTGCTTTCAGCCAAGATCCATCTGACATCAGCAATAATATCGCTTGTTCCACAACCTAGCTTGAATTTCTGGCAGTTCCCTGTCAATTTTGGCAGTGTTTAGTTCTGCTGTACATAGGGTCACTGTGAAACAGAACCATCTCAACAGGCACCCAACAACAACGACGTATTAAATAAATTATAAATCAATTTGGTTAGACCAATCACATTAATCATGTTTTTTTATTTACGTGTGGGAATATGTTTACTTCCCCATCTCTTCAAGTTTTCTCACCAGAACTTTATAGTTTTTTCATAGAGGCACACATGATTTCTTTACTGGACAAAAAAAAAAAAAAAAAAAAAAATTCCATATAAATAAGTCTGTATTAATTTTACATTGCTACAAATTACCATAAATTCAGCACTTGAAACAATGCAAATTTCTTATCTTACAATTCTGTAGGTTAGAAGCCCAACACCATTTTCATTGGGCTAAATTCAAAGTATCAGCAAGGTTGCATTCTTTTCTGTAGGCTTTAGGGGAGAATTTCCTTGTCTTTTCCAGTTGCTAGGGGCTTCTCACATCCCTTGATTACTGGCCCTCTTCCTCCAACTTCAAAATCAGCAATGTTGAATCTCTCTGTTGGTCAAAAAGCATGGTCAAATTTCTTAATATGTTATTACATTTGAGCTCTCCTTTCATATTTAATTTATGATATAATGATACCTTACAATCAATAAATAGGTTTAGTGAATAGGTTCATTCAACATGCCTTTTCAAGCAAAAAATCTTCACTTTTTATAAGTTATCTCAAGGAAAGATAGGCAAAAAAAAAAAAAAAAAACTAAACAATTGTATTCCAGACTAGCTGTAGCTATTCAAACAGCATCAGTAATATTCAGTAAATGTAGGAAGGCTACATTTATTTTATGTGACTTCACAAAATTAAATAATCACATGGAAATAAATGTTACAGTAAAAAAAAAAGTGGTGTACTTTAGAAGGGTAAATTTTATGGCATATGAATTATATTTCAATTTTTTTTTTAACAGTGAAATCACAAAAAAAAAATGAGAGGGAAAAAATTTTTTTTTTTTTGTTAAGCAGGCACCACTCCCTTTGTATCCACATACGCAGCTCTATTTTTCTTGGACATTCATTATTCCTGGTGAAAACTGGGTCAGGTGAGTTTTGTAAAGTCAAGAAAAAACAGAACAACTGTACATATTCAGCATGCATGAAGAGAAAGACTGTGTGAGTTTCCAGGACACCAGCATTCACAAAATCCAACTTGAATGATTCACTGTCAGACAGCAACTAAGGGACTCTGAGCTACACTCTTGCACTTTCAGGCCATTTGAGTTTTCAGAATTCCATAAAAGTGGAGGTTACAGTTTTCGCATGATTTGAAAAGCTTAAACCAAACTAGGCAAGATTCCATGATGCCAAATCATATATTTTCACGTGGCCAAAAAAAAACCTTCTATCCACACATGACACACATATATACATATTCGATCCTCTGCTTTGTCTGCATTCCCCCACCCCAAATCCCACCAAACACCCACCACCAGGCCATACTGTGTAAACACCTGCCTGTCCTATAGAAAGTTGACTGTAACTTTAACCCTTTACCTGTAAGCTTGGATTCTATTTCCAATCGTACCTTATTGTTTTGTTTTGTTTTTATTTACTCTCCAATTAAAAATTCTAATAAGAAATGCAAGTAATGCAACTTTCACAAAGTTCTGACTAAGAATTATCTGAGCTTCTAGACCTAAGGGTTTCCAGTGACAGAATCTCTAAACAGTACTTCCTTCTGTCAATGTGGCCTAAACTAAAAATGATAGTAGATGACTGGGTGTTGATATTCCCACCCTGAGGAAGTAAAACCTAAAGTTTAGTTATGTATTCACTGAATACTCTGTGTGTACAAAAACAGAATCTGGGGAGTTACAAAAGAATAAGAGATGCCAATATCATCCCCCCAAAAATGATTATTTGACTATAATTGGAATAATTGGATCAATATGGGCAGCCAAAATAATATAATATATATTATCCACTGCTTCATAACAAATTACCACAAACTTAGCAACTTGAAGCATTTATTTATTATCTCACAGGTTTTTGAGTAGCAATCCAAGCACAGCTTACCTGGATCTAAGATCTCTCATAGGCTGCAATCAAGGCATTGGCGAGACCTACGATTTCATTGAAGGCTCAACTAGGGAAGCATCTACTTTCAAGCTCAAGTGGTTGTTGGCAAAATTACAGTTTCTCAGGGGCTTCTGGACTAAGCATCCCAGTTCTTAGCTAGCTATTGAGCTGAGGCTTCCCTTGGTTCTTTGACAAATGGGCCTTCCCAAATTAGTAGCTTACTTCATCAAAGTCAGCAAAAGAGAGTGTCAGCTAGCAAGACAGAAGTCACCATGCTGCCTAACCTAATCGCAGAAGTGACATTCCATCATCACCTTTGCCATATTCTTGTTCAAAGTAACAGGTCCCACTCAAACTCAACGGAAGAGGATTATGCAATGGCATGAACTCCAGGAGGTGGAGATCACTGGGGGTACATCTTAGAAGCTGACTGCCACGTACATTATCCCAAATTTACTTAAGTTATTTCACCCTTAGACTGTTCTTAAAGATTTAATTATTTAACTCAAAAAAAAAAAAAAAAAGACTTAGGAACAAACTTAATGACATACATGTGATGACAAATGAAAATGATGAATATTGCTGAGAAAATTTAATGAGAGATATGTTCATGAATTGGGAGACTGAACATTGTTAAGATGTCACTCCTCCCCCAAAGTGATCTATAGATTCAATGCAATCCTAATTAATGTTCCAAGAGATCTCCTTATAAAAATAGATGAGCCATTTCTCAAATTTATATTGATATGCAAAGGACCTGAAATAGCAAAATCAATTTTGAGAAAGAACAAATTTAGAGGTTTCACACTATCTGATTTCAAGCTAAAATAACCAATACAATGGGCTATTGGTGTAAAGATAGACATATAGGTCAACAGAACAGAATAAAGAATCTAAAAGTAAACTCACAAGTAAAGATTGAATTGATTTTCAACAAAGGTGCCAAGGTAATTCAATACGAAAAAAATAGTCTGTTCATATGATGCTGGATCAACTTGATATAAGAAAAAAAATACATCTCCACCCTTATCTCATGCCATATATAAAAAAATATGCTCAAAATGGATCACAGCCCTAAAATTAAAGGTAAAACTATAAAATTTCTAGAAAAAAAAAGAAAATCTTTGAGTCTTTTGGGTAGTGAAGGATTTTTAGATAAAACACAAAATGCATGAACTATAAAAATACAAAATTAATAAATTGGACTTTATCAAAATTTAGAACTTCTGCTCTTCAAAATACTCTACTAAGAAAATGAAATTGCAAGCCACAGAGTGAGAAAAAATATTGGCAAGATATATATACAAACTAAGGACTTGCATCTAGAATATACAAAGAACTCTTAAAATTCAGTAATAGGAAGACAAAAAATAATAGATGAACAAGCAAAAGATTTGAATGGACACATCACAAAAGAAGATGTACAAAGGTCTAATAAGCAAAGCAACATCAACATCATGATGATCAACATTATCAATCATTGTTGTTGTTGTTAGGTGCCATTGAGTCAATTCCTATTCATAGCCACCCTAAGTACAACAAAACAAAACACTGCCTGGTTCTGTGCCATCCTCAGAATCATTGTTATGTTTGAGCCCATTGTTGCAGCCACTGTGTCGATCCATCTCTTTGAGGGTCTTCCTCCTTTTTGTTGACCCTTTACTAAGCATGATGTCCTTCTCCAGGGATTGGTCCCTTCTGATAACATGTCCAAAATACATGAGATGAAGTCTCGCCATCCTCACTTCCAAGGAGCACTCTGGCTGTATTTCTTCCATGACAGACTTGTCTGTTCTTCTGGAAGTCCATGGTATTAACTTGAGCTGTAAACTTTCACCTAAGCACAATAAAAAAAAAATTTTTTTAAAGACTAACAATATAAAGGTAACCCTGGTGGCATAGTGGTTAAGAGCTACAGATGCTAACCAAAAGGTTGGCAGTACAAATCCATCAGGTGCTCCTTGGAAACCCTATGGGGCAGTTCTACTCTGTTCCATAGGGTCGCTATGAGTCCGAATCAACTTGACAGCAATAGGTTTTTTAATAATATCAAATGTTGAATGTGGAAGTCTCATACTTCTCTGATCAGGTGTAAAATGGCACAACCACTATGAAAAACAGTTTTGTCATTTCTTACAATGTTAAACATACATTTACCATGTCATCCAAAACTCTACTCCTAGGTATTCATGCATGAGAAATGAAAATATGTGTCCACACAAAAACCTGAACATAAATGTTTATAGCTACTTTATTCATAATTGTCAAAAACTGAAAAAACTCAAATGTCTATCAATACATGAATAAAGAAACATATTGTGGTATACACATATAATGAAATATTACTCAGCAATAAAAAGGAACAAACTACTGATACCCACAGCATGGACTGATCTCAGAAACTGTATGCAGAGGTAAAAGATGCCAAGCACAAAGCAGTACATACGGCATGATTCCATTTATGTGAAACTTGAGGAAAGACAAATCTAATCTATAGTGACAGAAATCAGATCCTTAGATACTTGGGAAAGGTAGAGGGATTGGCTGGGAAAGGACTATAAACACTTTTTTGGGTGATGGATAGTCTGCATCTTGATGGTGTAGGTGATTACATGGATTTATATCTGTGTCAAAACTCATCAAGCCATACAATTAAAATAGGTGAATTTTATTACATGCAGATTTTGCCTCAATATAGTTGATTTTTAAAATGAGTTCTTTATACATTTACATTTCGATTTCTTTAAAACAAAAGTCCTACCAAAAGTCCAAAATAGACCCAGAAGTAGTGAGAATCACTTTCAAAAGTAACAAAGTGTAATTCAATGTAGATAAGTAAAGGCTTAAATAAACACCTTGAAGATATATTTGGAAGCAGGAATGAAACCGCTATAATGCATGAAACACAGTGATGTATAGCTTCCTGGTGGCAATAACCCACAGAACACTATAAATCAAGAGAATAGATTCTCACAGCTGTTCCTGATCCTGAGTCTGTCCCCAATTGTATTCTTGTGCTGATGCAACAGGAAACCATCTTTAAACTTTCCAGGCCTTTTTTTTCTATACATGTTCCATCATGACCTTTCCCGTTAACAATATAGTTAATAAGCCCCTCTCTTTAATGCAGAAGTCTGCTATTCTCCATGCCATTTCACCTAATGATTTTGATCCTTCACTTGTGCTCTTTCATTAAAGAAATGGCCATATCAATAATCCCAGTGTTCATCATGTGTAAGATTTCATGAAAACAACTTGTCTCTGTCTGAGCTGCTTCATGGCACTTTTTACCTCCTCATTCCTCAAGGTGTAAATGAGGGGATTCAGCAAAGGTGTAACCACTGTGTAGAAAACAGACACCACCTTGTCAATGGAGTAGCTGGTACCTGGTCGCGTGTAGATGAAGATACATGGCCCAAAAAAGAGGGCAACCACCATGAAGTGGGCTGAGCAGGTGGACAGGGCCTTCCAGCGCCCTTCAGCTGACTGTTTTTGAAGGGAAATCAGGATGACTGTGTAGGAGGTGACCAAGGCCAGGAAACAGGTTAGGGAGATGGTTCCACTGTTGGACACAATTAGCATTCCTGTGAGGTATGTGTCTGTGCAGGCCAGTTTGATGACAGGAGGCACATCACAGAAGTAGCTATCAATAATGTTGGGGCCACAGTAAGGTAGATGAATGGTCAAGAAGGCCTGCACCAGGGAATGAATAGTACCCCCCAACCAGAGAGCAAAAACAAGCTGTACACAGACCCTCATGTTCATCACATTGGGGTAGTGTAATGGACTGCAGATGGCTACATAACGATCATAGGCCATAATGGTCAGCAGAAAGATCTCAGCACAGGCAAAAAGATGTAGGAAGAAGAGTTGTGCAATGCAGTTGTCAAAGGAAATGGTCTTTCTCTCTAAAAGAAAGCCCTCCAGCATCTTGGGCACAGTGACAGATGAGTGGCAGATATCAATAAAGGAGAGATTGCTCAGGAAGAAATACATGGGGGTTTGAAGATATGAAGTAAAAATTATTGTAAGGATGATGAGAATGTTCCCCAAAAGAGTTAGCACATAAGTGACTGAGAATGCCATGAAAAATATTATCTCCAGCACCCAGTTATCAGTAAGACCCCAGAAGACAAATTCAGCCACTCTTGTTTGATTTAGTGAGTCCATCCAATGAGCTTTCCAAAAGACCTTGGGGGAAAAAATGAAAGTTAATTTAGCTTTAATAGTACAGGTATCCCCTTCTTTTCGAAAGTTCATTTTAGTCCCCTTCACTTTTACGAAAGGCCTATATTAGTACCTGTTTTCACTAAGCAAAAGAAATCCGAAGAAGATTCTCACTTTTGTGAAAAAAAGGTGAAATGCAGAGATAACGTTCAGCGTTTGTTTTGCAGGGAGCCGTTAAAGAAGCAGCGCACACTCCCCGAACAGCGAGAGTGGTGTCGCCAAGCTCCTTTCCCCGGACCTACACTCACCATCAAGCGGCCATAGCTTTGAACTGCGTCTGTGAGCATCTGCCCTTTCTCACGATTTATTTTGTGCATGCGTTAGCAAGATGTGTCCTAAGGTATCAGAAAAGCCTACGAAAGCTTTGTATGGGTTTTTTGGGTTATTTGGTATGATTTGGTAGGTTATGTTTTGGGCCTGGGAATGCTCAAAGTTTTTTCCCATATAAACTAATGGTAATTGTTTCTTCACTTTATGCCGTTTCGGCTTACAAAAGTCTTCATAGGAACGCTCTGCTTTCGGATACCAGGGGAAGCCTGTAAAGGAATGTAGCTAATTGAAGTGATTCTGCATTCCTATATGAATTGCTTATTTATTATCAGGGGATAGAAAATAAAAGACCAATTAGATAATAATTACTAGAACATACCCATTACATATTAGGAGCTATGCCAAGCATTTTGTGTACACCGTTCTGTTTAATCACAGCACCACGGGATAAGCATTATTGTTCCTTGTCTTGCAGATGAAATAAGTGAGCCTTCACAAGAATAAAAAAGTTGCCAAAATCCTTTAGCCATTAGTTAGCTGACTCTTTCCACCTCAATCCAGTCCACTCATAGCATCAAATTAATAGTCTAAAACATAATAACCAGTTAAAATCATTCAGAATTTTACTCTTCCAATCAAATTAAATGTACGTTCAAAGCCTTCAAAATTCTACTGCACACTGGTTTTTTTTCGGTATGGTGTCCCTTTATTTTCCTTATGCATTCTTCTCTCCAGGTAAGCAAGCCCCTATGCTCCAGGCACGCTAGCCCTAGCTACCTACTTAAAACATCGCTGCCTTTATTTATTCTGTTCTCTCTCCTCAGAAAACATGCCCTCAAATCAATTGTATTTGCTGATTATTAAAATACTCTTTGTCCTTCAAGACAATCTCAAAGACTGCTACATTTAAGAAAACCTTCCTGACACAAGCAATCAAATCTTCTTTCCTCACTTTTATACTTCTTTATGGCACTTAACTAATAGAAAGTAAAATGTGATATTTACTTTAGCTTCCCATTAAACTGGGATTTTCTTAAAATCAAAAACCACGCATGACTTATCCCTTGCAGCACTTGGCATTGGGTCTTGCACACAGGGGGTATGCAAAAAAAAATTTTTTGTTTGGGCTGAACCTAATTTCTTTGGTAACCTGAAAAAGAATCCAACCCTTCCCTCACAATGGAGCTAATAAGATCCTTCAGAAACTTATTTTTTTTTTTAATCCTGTAATATGATTTGTTCCCTAGGAGATATGAGTGTATAAACACAAAAATTTTATGCTGTTAATATACACATACTTATACATACATACTTGATCCCAGTTCTCCTGCCGCTAGGTCTTTCCACTACTCAGCAGTTGCCTCCAGAGAGTTACGCTAGATTAACTCCCAGATCTCTTTTAGTATATTATATTCAGTTTCTTTTTTTAATATTTTTATTCTTCACAGAATATAAGGAAATGATCTACCCAGTTACTAACCAAAATAAGGAAAGAGAGCTCTGAGAACAAAAGTTGCTGAGGTTTTAGAGGTTTCATTGATTGAATTATGTCCCCCCAAAAATCTGTGTATCAACTTGGTTCTGCCATGTGTGGTTATCCTCCATTTTGTGATTGTAATTTTGTGTTAAGAGGATTAGGGTGGGATTGTAACACTACCCTTACTCAGGTCACCTCCCTGATCCAAGGTAGAGAGAGTTTCCCTAGGGTGTGGCCTGCATCACCTTTTATCCCTCAAGAGATAAAAGGAAAGGGAAGCAAGCAGAGAGTTGGGTACCTCATACCACCAAGAAAGCAGCACCAGGAACAGACCACATCCTTTGGAAACAGGGTCCCTGTGCCTCAGAAGCTCCTCGACTAGGGGAAGATTGAGGACAAGGACCTCCCTCCAGAGCTGACAGAGAAAGAAAGCCTTCCCCTGGAGCTGACGCCCTGAATTTGGACTTGTAACCTACCAGACTGTGAAAAAATAAATTTCTCTTTGTTAAAACCATCCATTTGTGGTATTTCTGCTACGGCAGCACTAGATGACTAAAACAAGAGGTAAGAGCTATTTAGGATCATAACCAAGTGGTGTTCTCATCTCTGCATACAGAGACAGCATTCAACAGCACTTCTTATATTACAGCGATGTGTGTCATGGTGAGTTATGTCCCAGAGAGTGACCCTGAGTAGGGAAAGCCCAGGAGAGCAGAGCTACCATGCCTCAGCTGCAGTCCTCCATATCTTCTCCAGAACAACCTAAGTCTATATGCTGAGCACAGCAAGAATAGGCTTTCTTTAGTGGTATTAAGAACACCCTTGCTTAGACTAAGAGGCAAACAAACAAAGACTGGATGCTCATCTGCCAGTAGAAGAGATTTATTTTTACTTTGGAAGGTTGGATCATATTCAACATTCATTCTATAAACATTTGCAAGTGCCTAATACATTCCCTGCACTGTGCTAAGGATGCAAACACAAAGGAGCACAGAGAAGTAATGGTCTTGATCACTTCTATCCTCAACACTCTACAATCCTATGGCTTTTTTGGATACCTAGGAAAAAGGGACAAAAGCTGTGGCAAAACCTAGAAGGCTTCAAGTCATAATCCCAGGCATCTTGAAGAATCCTGGAGAGTGTGTATATTTGCATGTGGATGCATGTGCGTGTGCATGTGTGTGTGTGTGCGTGTGTGTGTGTGACTGCGTGTAGATGCTTTCAGAAAAAGCAACACATTGAAAAGGTATGCTGAGTCTTCAGCCAAAGAGAAGTTAAAATGATTCTCCTAAGTTAAAAGGGCCCTCTAGTAAACCACTAAACACAGACTTAGGTGATATAATCAAACAAGTGGTTGAAATAGGGTCTTGCTTAGTACCACGCACATACGTGTACATATGTGTATTCCCTAAAAAGCATGACAAGCACATAGGCGGAAGAAGTAGTAAAACTCACCAATTTTCTCCAATTTTATAGGGGAAATTAGCTAATTGTTGCAATGTTCTTTCATTCACTTTTTTCACAATTCTTTCTAGAAATGAAACAGAAAAGAAAAAGGCAAAGTTAAAACAAAAAACTCTGATTTGGATATTAGTAACTGATTTTCTGCTTCAATTCAACCTTTCTAATACTGGTCCCTGAATTTTAGAATCCTTTTTCTTCTCTTTTTCATTTGTTCTTTTCAATATTCTTGCCTTCTTTCTGGCCAAATAAGGTAGAACTAAGCCTATTTGTCATTTCCATTTCAATCTATGGACACTATTATAATTGCATTTTATCAAGTCCCAGAACCTGGTACTCAATGACCATTAATTTAATATTAGAGAAGGAAACAATTACTGGTGAAAGAAGGTAATTATTTCTAGTTAATATAAATAAACAGTACAGTTTGGGAGCTATAACCTGATGCTGACTTTAAGCTTAAAATTTTGTAGTAAGAAAATATAAACATTTTTAAGGAGCCATCGTCAAGTCAATGCAATTAGTCTTAAGTTCTATTGCTGTCCAGCTGAGCTAATAAACATTGCTGAGTTAATTATTAAGATCTAAAAATTTAGATTCTGCTTCTTTTCACTTCTTTTACCAAATCATATATCACACCTCTGGGTACACTTATGCAAGACATTAAGCTTTATTTTTATTATCTGGCAACAAGTCATAATTCTCTCTTTTTAATTACCTTCTTTGTAATGGCCTTAAAGGTGGGAATGTGGTGAAGTCTGGGTGTGTTAGAAGACCAGTGTTCATTCATCACTAGCAGGAGATAAATTTCCTTTGAAGACCCAATTATCTTCTCTGTCCTCAACATCAACCTTAAATAAGTAACAATAATCATTATCATCTTATAAAGGGGAGGCAGAAAAAGGATAGAAAAGTTCAGTGTCATCAAATCAAGTCAGTCAAACCAGAAGTTCTATTAAACTCTGGCTCTCCTTCAAAGGCCAAAGCAATATTCTTCAATTTAGGATCAGTAGCACTTGTTAATAGGACAAAAGTAATTTATCTTGTTGGTTTAGAATAAATTTCCTAATTGATATCAGACACTTACCACCTGCTCCTGTACCTCCTCTAGTGATTCAATTCTCCTTTTATACTCTGTTACAGAAGCTTAGGGTGTAAAATCATGAAGCACTAATATCTGCACAGGGTGAATTTCAGGCTCGAAAGCTTTGGAATTTTTATCTGACATAGATGTTGAAGTGATCATTACAGGACTATAATTGAACTTGCTGTCAATGAATACTCGGGGGTAGGTATTATTAAAAATTTTCCATTTCAAAAGCATTTCCTGTTATTAGGCTCACTTATTTAGCCGTTTAACAAGTGGACAATAAAACCAGCAGCTTCCAAATATGGAAGAGATTCAAACCTTTGCAATTAGCATGGTATGAGTTGTGTAGCACTGTACTAATCACTGCAGTACACACCAGGGATTCAAAGTTCATTAACAAATGAAACCTGGCCTGTGAATACTAAGTAGATTGGTACTAATGCACTACAAGTGCCCAATGCATCCTGGAACTGACTTAGTTTCCAGAAATATCTGACTTAACTTGTCTGCATTTGTCTCTTCTGCTTGAGCAAGAGTTCAAAGCAAAAAATATTCTCCACACCTTACAGATTGTTTAGGTGAAGTTGCCTCTATAAATAAGAAAAAAAATCAAGACGGTTTATAACCAGACAATTTTTTCAAAGGCAGGTCCTTGCTGCTTCCCAAGTCTTCTCCACAACATCCTAAAATTAACAAGTACAGACTGTCCCCATATTCCCCTCTGAGATGAACAGACCCAATGTGTAGTGACAAGAATTAAATTATTAAAGAATTCACCATGTATCTCAGGCTTAAACTTGTTTATTATAGACCCATTTGCAGAGACTACAAGCACTTACAGAAATAAAATCCCCAAATCTCCCAGCTCTTTGAACAACATTGGGCCCACATTCTGCCCCACTCATCCCAATCTCCTCATAAAAAGGTCATAATGGGCACCAGAACACACAGTGGAGGAAGCAATAAGAAGAAGAGTCACTAGAGAAATTCCATGCATGCTCTGTAATGATGAAAGACACAAACTTGTTAGAAACAAGAAAACGTTAGAAAGAGATGAATAGATATGGAGCAAAGAAAAATGACAAGCAACTCTTGCTCATTTCTCCCATTGCCTTTACATGTGTGGACTTGGAAAAAATTGGGGAGGGAGATGAGGATCTTGAGTTGATAGAGTGAAGTTATCATAAAATAGAGGAATTGAAGGGGCCCAGACTGTTTTCATTGAAGTCAGTTTATAGAAGCCGTACTGCATTTTGTTTTGGGGGCCTGTCATGGATTGAATTGTGTCCCCCAAAAATATGTGTCAGCTTGGTTAGGCCATGATTTCCAGTATTGGTGGTTGTCCTCCAGTTTGTGATTGATATAAATTTCCTATCAGTTGTAAATCCTAATCTCTGCCTGTGGTTAATGAGGCAAGATTAACCCAACCAAGACAAGATTATGTTAAAGATGATTAGGGTGGAATGTAACACCCTTACTCAGGTCAAATCCCTGATCCAATGTAAAGGGAGTTTCCCTGGGGTGTGGCCTGTATCACTTTTTATCCTTCAAGAGACAAAAGGAAAGGAAAACAAGCAGAGAGTAGGGGACCTCATACCACCAAGAAAACAGCACCAGAAGCAGAGTGCATCCTTTGGACCCGGGGTTCCTGCATGGAGAAACTCCTAGACCAAGGGAAGATTGATGACAAGGACTTTCCTCCAGAGCCAACAGCAAAACAAAGCCTTTGCCTAGAGCTGGAACCCTAAATTTGGACTTCTAGCCTACTAGACTTTGAGAGGATAAACTTCTGTTTGTTAAAGCCATCTACTTGTGGTATTTCTGTTGTAGCAGCACCTGATAACTAAGACAGGGCCTCTGGGTTTTTTCATTTATTCATTGAACTACATTTATTGGCACTTTCTTTTTTGCCAGGCAATATGCTGAACACTGAATGTCCCTTAATTAGTGTTGTTTGAAGAAGATGAATATACTGTGGACTGCCAGAAGATAAGAATTGAGCTAAAGAATGAAAAAAAAAAAATACATAAACAAGAGGGAGAGGAGAGACAAGAGGCCTCCAGAAAGCCAGAGAAATGGAAATGAACATAATGCATGCAGTAAAAAATACCAGGCCACCCTAACATGAAGTGAGGACATTTTGTTTTGTAATGGAAAAAAAATCCAAACAGATACAGAAGACTTTGAAAGCCAATCAGATATTGTTGTTATTGATGTTAGGTACTTTTGAGTTGATTCTGACTCATAGTGACCTTATGTACAACAGAACGAAACACTGTCCTGTCCTGCGCCATCCTCACAACCATTGTTATGCTTGAGCCTATTGTTGCAGCCACTGTGTCAATCTATCTTGAGGGTCTTCCTCTTTTTCACTGACCTCCTGCTATACCAAGCATGATGTCCTTCTCTAGGGATTGGTCCCTCCTGATAAAATGTCCAAAGTGTATTAGATGAAGTCTCACCATACTTGCTTCTGAAACACATTCTGGCTGTACTTCTTCCAAAACAGACTTGGTCATTCTTCTGGCAGTCCACGGTATATTCAAAATTCTTCACCGACACCATAATTCAAAAGCATCAATTCTTCCTTGGTCTTCCTTATTCATTGTCCAGTTTTCACATGCATATGAGGCAACTGAAAACACCATGGCTTGGGTCAGGCGCACCTAAGTCCTCAAAGTGATATCTTTGCTTTTTAAAGCTTTAAAGAGGGCTTTTGCATCAGATTTGCCCAATAAAATGCGTCATTTGATTTCTTGACTGCTGCTTCCTTGGGCATTGATTGTGGATCCGAGTAAAATGAAATCCTTGACAACTTCAATCTTCCTTTGTTTATCATGATGTTGCTTATTGTTCCAGTTCTGAGGGATTTTATTTTCTTTATGTTGAGGTGTAATCTATACCGAAAGCTGTGGTCTTTGATCTTCACCAGTAAGTTCTTTAAGTCCTCTTCACTTTCAGCAAGCAAGGTTGTGTCATCTGCATATCGTATTGCAGGTTGTTAATGAGTCTTCCTCCAATCCTGATGCCACATTCTTCTTCATATAGTCTAGCTTCTTGGATTATTTGTTTAACATACAGATTGAATAATTATGGTAAAAGAATATAACCCTGATGCACACCTTTCCTAATTTTAAACCACGCAGTATTCTCTTGTTCTGTTGGATCAACGGCCTCAGTCTATGTACAGGTTCTTCATGAGCACAGTTAAGTGTTCCGGAATTCCCATTCTTTGCAATGTTATCCATAATTTGTTATGATCCACACAGTCAAATGTCTTTGCAGAGTCAATAAAACACAGTAAACACCTTTCTGGTATTCTCTGCTTTCAGCCATGATCCATCTGACATCAGCAATAAAATCCCTGGTTCCATGTCCTCTTATGAATCCAGCTTGAATTTCTGGCAGTTCCCTGTCGATGTACTGCTGTAACAGCTTTCAAATGATCTTCAGCAAAATTTTACAGTCAGATACAGAGGGATTTAAATTGATGGTAAACAGTTGGCACTCAAAGTATGTTTTAGAGCAGAAGAGTGGTATGATAAAAGTGAGGTTTTGGATAATTTTTATAACATCATAATGGAAGACTTTCAGGCAGAAAGAGCCTGAAAATAGATTGGGAACAGTAATATTGGTTTGGTTTTCAAAAAAAGTAATGTAAAACAAGGTATAATTATTTGAAAAAAAGTCTTTGACAGCTTTTTTTTTTCAGAGATCTACATATACACTCTTAAAATTCAAATTATTTTATAAGGTAAATTATGAAAAAATACAGCCTCCCCAGTCTTTCATATTTTTCCCCAGAGGAAAACATTTCAACTCTTCTAGGTTTCTTCATTCACCTTCAAATTTCTAAATAAAATTATACTGTTTTTTCTTTTACATTTATTCTCTTAAGCCTTTCCATCACCACCCACACACACACTTTTCCTCACCTATCTTCTCACTATGGATATACAACTACAAATCTGTTTTATATTTATGTTATTATGACTTATAATGTTCAGAGCTGAGCTATAAGATATATTGCAATTACATTTCCTTTCTAATGTAACATTTTATTTTCCTCGTGGGTTTTTTTTAGTGGGTAGGTGTTAATAATTCTCTCATTTTATATTTTGCCTGGTTTTCTATGCACCTATTATAAACCTAGCCATCTGCTTCCAAAAAGTCAGCCATAGAAAACCCTATGAATATCACTATTGGTCTCTACTAGTCTGGAACAAAAGAGAAAGAAGGAAATCAAAGACTCAAAGAAGAAACTAGTCTACAAGACTAATTGCCTACACAAATCATGGCCTCATCTATCCTGAGACCAGAAAAATTAGATGGTGCCCGGCTACCACTACAAACTGTTCTGACTAGGTACATAATAGATGGTCCCAGATAAAATGGGAGAAGAATGTAGAACAAAACTCAAATTCTTAAAAAAAAAGGCCAGACTTACTGGGCTGGTAGTAACTAAAGGAACCACCAAGACTATTGCCCTGAGATACCCTTTAAACTTTGAACTGAAACCATTCCTAGAGGTCACCTTTTAGCTCATAAAATAAACAGTTATCACCCATGAGTACTGTGCTCCTTTAATTAAAAAAAAAAAAATCATTTATACGAGACCAATCAAGATCTACCTTGAAGCAAAGATGCGGGGGGAAGAAAAGAAGCTAGATTAATGGAAATGGAACAACCAGAATAGAAATAATGAGAATGTTGACGAACTGTGGAAAATGTAACCCATGACACTCAACAATATGTACAGAAATTGTTAAATAGAAACCTAATTTGCTGTGTAAACTTTCAGCAAAAATGCAATAAAAATTTTTTTTTAAAAAAAAGAAAACCCTATGAAGCACAGTTTTAACTCTTAACACACATGGGCTCATCATCAACTCAACAGCAACCGAGTGGTTTGTTTGGTTTGGGTTTTTTTTTTTTTTTTTCAGTTAGTAACACCCTCAGACTCCAGAAATTTTAATCTTTTCTTTCACAAATACTCTACAATAATTTTTATCTGTTTTTTAGAGACAGTGCCCCTGAAGCTCTCTGTCCTCTGTCTCTAATCCAGACTGTGTACTCTGTAAGCCTTTCTCACATCTCTCTTGTCCTAAGATCTCCTGACATCATCGTTCTGGGAACTCTCTTCACCTCTCTTTTGTGTGGGTTATGCCCGTTCCTGGATTCCATGTGTTTCACTTTCTTGGTTTACAAATTCCTTTTGGTAGAGCACATCTTCCAATATCTTCCTGGGAAAAGAAGAAAATCTTAAAAATTTTCCTATGTGAAAATATCTTTTTTTTTTTTTTTTTCTACCCATATCCTTGACTGATGGCTGGCTGGATATAGAATCCTAGGCTGACAATCATTTTCCTTCAGAATTTTGAAGGCATTGATCCTTTGTCTTCTGATTACCAGTACTGATGTTAAGTACCCCAGTGGCATTCCAATTTCCAATCCTTTATACCTGAGTAGATTTTTCATTCTGGAAGCTTGTTCCCAACGTTTTGGAGTTTCACAGTGATGTGCCCTGATGTACCTCTTCTTTAATGCATTGTGCCAGGTACTCAGTGGGCCATTTCAACCTGGAAACTTATCTCCTTCAATTCTAGGAAATGTTTCTGACTTTTTTTTTTTATAATTTCCTTCCTTCTGTTTCCTGTGACCTCTCTCTTTGAAATGCCTTATATTAAGATGTAGGACTTCCTAGGCTAATATTCTAAATTCTCTCATCTCTTATTTCCTGCCTCTTTATCTTTTTTTTTTCTTTCCACATAAGAGTTCCTTAACTTCATCCTCCAAAATGCTTGCTGATTTTTTTTATTTCTGCTATCATGCCTTTAATATCGAAGAGTTTTTTTGGCCTCTAAATGTTCATTTTAAGAACTTTCTTATCAAACTATTCCCCGATGTCACCTTTTAGGAAAATAACAGATTGGCAGACAAAATAAAGGATATTACCCCTTAGTACAGCACTCCAGTAAAAAAACATCTATATGAGACCAAAATGTCAACAATCAGTCTAACGCAAACATGAAAACATAAGGGAGCAGGAAAATGAGAATACTGGAAATGGAGCAACCAGGACACAATTAAAGAGAATGTTGACACACTATGAAAAATGTGACTAATGTCACTGAACAATTTGTGTAGAAATTGTCAAATGGAAACCTAACTGTGTAAACTTTCACTGAAAACTCATATTATTTTTAAAAAAATAAGAACTTCCTAAAAGCTTCCTTTACAAACTCTCAACCAATTATTCTATTTCAATACCTCCTGCACCTTCACTTTTATATGTTTGAACTCATAAGATACCTTTCTCACTTCACTTCAATACTTCTGCACAGCTCTTAAACTCACCAGGGTCTTATGTAGTTCTATTATTTGTTGTGGTTTGCCCCATCTACTTGTATTCTGTTACACATGAGGATTCTTTGGCCCCAGCTTTATTGTATATATCATTTATGAGTATTTTTGTTCTATTATCTTAGTTGCTCTGTTTTTATCAGAGAATTTGGGTAGAACCAAAAATGATATCTTGATCAGAGTCTTTTCTGTAATAGACATTGTCTGTGTCCCACTCATATCCTCTTGTCATTTACCATTTCTGTGCCCTACAGTTTTGCTTCCAATTGCCAGCTCTGTAACTCTTAAACTGGAGGCTTTCTATCCATAAAAGCCTGCTATTCCTACTCAGCAAGGAAACCCAGAAGTACCAAGGAAGTGCTAGAACACCAGGATAAGCTCTTAATCAATGCCTCCAAGAAGTTGGTAGATGTGATGGTTAAGATTGTGTGTCAACTTGACATGGCCATGATTCTCAGTGTTTATATGTGATCACTCCATGGTGGGATCTGCTGTGAGTAGCCGACAGTTGAAAAGGACTATCCTGCATCTGAATATAAATGGGTATTCTGGCTTTTGCCCTCTCTGGATCCTGCAGCTGCCTCCTGTTCATCTGACCTCCAGTTCTTGGGACTTGAGATAAAAGCTTACTTGCCAGTCCTGGGATCTGTCGATCTTCACAGCCTGTGAGCAAGAGTCCTGCTCTCCAACCTGCCTATCTCGCGTTTACCAGCCCCTGCAGCTAAATAAATCAGAAGTCTTGTGATCTTCCCTGCTGATCTTGGAATCCATTGATCTTCACAGCTTGTGAGCAAGAGCCCTGCTCTCTGACCTGCCAACCTTGGGTTCACCAGCCCCTGCAGCTACATGAATCAGGAGAAGTCTGTATCCTGATAAACGAACTTGGGATGTTCCAGCCTCTACAATCATGAGAGCAGTTTCCCTGATATAGATATATATATATGCACATACCCAGTACCCAGTGCTGTCGAGGCAATCCTGACTTATATCGATCCTATAGTATATATGTGTGTGTGTGTATATATATGTGTGTATATATATATATACACACACACATATATATATCCAAAAACCAAACCCGTTGCCGTCAAGTCGGTTCCAACTCTTAGCAACCCTATAGGACAGAGTAGAACTGCCCCCATACAGTTTCCAAGGAGCAGCTGGTGGATTCGAACTGCCAACCTTTTGGTTAGCAGTTGTAGCTCTCAACCACTATGCTACTAGGGTTTCCATACATATATATACACACACATATATATATATATCAGTAAAGTGTATAAATATATACTTCTCTGGAGAACCCAGCCTAAGACAGTAGATAAATATCCCAGTTCCCTTGACCCTTTAGTGAGATGACTCTGAAGTTCATGTTCTACACTTGATCTCAGGACTCTCCAAGAAGAGTAAGCTCCAGTAGCCCAAAGTGGTAACTGGATTGATAACATACTCTTTATTGCCTTCTCTTCCTTTCCTGAGTCACTTCCTCACACCCCTACTAGTAGTTTCTGGGGGAACCTCCTACATAAACTATTTGCCCTTGAATCCTTGTCTCAGAGTCTGCTTTTGGAGAAACCCAAGATAATATAGTTGGGACCAGTATGGTCCTTGTAATCAGATCCTCAGGATAGAATTCTAGATTTGAACACTCGCCATTCAGATAACAAGAAGGACCACATTGCTAGTGATAAGTGGGGTGGTGATAATACCTGCCATGCTGTAACATCACAGTTACTAAGACCAACTTGTGGTGAATTGAGAAAGGAATTTATCTTGAGGATGTTGGACACTAATAAGCAGGTGATCCAGGCCCCTATGTCACCTATCTCCATTGTACTGACCTTTTTCCCTCAGCTCACACCTATGGCATCATGGGGGATTTTCTAGACCAACCAATGGAAGAAGAAATATCCCAGACCTGGTTCATGGATGAGGTAGCTCAATATGTTGGTGCAAGCCAAAAACAGACTTGTGCTATGCTACAGTCTACAATATCATTCAAGAGTACCTGTGTAAGGCAATGATGAAGAAGAATCTCATTACTGCATAAAGTTTTGAACATACACCTTGTCCTCAACTTGGAAGGAGAAGTACCCTGAGATAAGAAAGGATATACATAGACTACTTGGCAGTAGTAAAAGGTTGGTTGAACAGGGACTTGGAAAGATGAAGGAAGGCTGGCAAAAAAGGAATGAGGATGGACTTAAGTGAGTTGTCCAATAAATGTAGACCATTGTGAATCATATCAGTGCCCACTACAGAACATTCACCACAAAGAAAGCATTGAACAACCAAGTAGATAGAATGACTCACAATGTAAATAATTTAGCCTCTTTGCTCAGCCACTGCTGTGCTCAAAATTGAGCATCTGAACAGAGTAGCCATTGTGGAAGAATAGAGGTTATACATGGGCTCAACAATACCGGATTGTAGTCTCTGAGACTGCTCTGTCCATGCCACTGCTGAATGTCTGACCTGACACCAGCAGAGACAAATAATGAGCCCTTGATATACTATCCCTTGAGCTACTTAATAGCAAATTGCATTTTTACATACTTTTGCATTTTTTTTCTTTAGTGTCTTGGAAAGTCCAAAGAATGCCTGATGTATTGTCATGTAAACATTCATAACATCACATTAGACCAAGGGGCCTATTTTGTGGTGAAGGAGGTACAACAATTGACACCTGGTGGTTAGATCCATTGGTCTTATTCTTATCACTGGCTCCTGGCCTGATAGAATGTTGGAATGGCTCCTTTTTTTTTCCTTTGATTTTTTAAGTAAGAGATGTTATTTGAAAAGCTGTAATTACTGTACTTGTTTGTTAAAATAAAAGAAGAATACCTAAAGCAATTGATTGTTGAAAACAGTGGAAGTTCAAGACCTTCCAAACACCGTAGGTCTGAGCTGTTATTTATTTTTTTAATTGAGATAAAGTTTAATGCTCCAGCTTCTTTAGACTTTATCAAGGTGTATAAAATAAAAAGAGAGAAGAGGTCTTCTTTTTCTGACTCTCTCAGCAGACTGAGGGGAGTGAAAGTTATTTTACATATACACGGATATAGGGTTGTCCCAAAATGGAAACAAACACTCCTAGAATAAACTGACTTGCTAAACTCAGTGGTTTCTTGTTTTTTGTTGAGATTTAAGACACACTACAGAAATGTCTGGTGTTTTCACCTATGTGTCTTTAAAAATATCTCCCTAAATATGTTCTGGAAATAAACAAAATTTCTATGCTGTAGAGAAGTGTTGAAAGTAGTTTTGTATAGAAAACAGCACAAATGCGATCAAAAGGTTACTAGTTAATTGATTTTTCAGTGGCATAATGAGCTTGGCTGCTAACCAAAAGGTCAGCAGTTCGAATCCACCAGCCACTCCTTGGAAACTCTATGGGGCAGTTCTGCTCTGTCCTATAGGATCACTATGAATGAGAATCGACCCCATGGCAACGGGTTCAGTTTTTTGTTTTGTTTTGTTTTTGTTTTATCTAGGGTACTGCACCAGCCCTGGGCGCTCACGCCACTGAGCAATTTCTATTAACCCAGTATGGCCCAACATCCTTCCTCAAGTACAGGGACGTGTTAATTAAAAGATTAACAAGCTTGACTTGTATTTCTGAGCTGATATTATGGTAACGTTATTTAAAAGAGGGGTGTCAGATGTTTGGACAGGGGTGCAATTTCAGTGCTTGCCATAAGCACCATTTTCCGTAGATACGCCACTGGCCATACTGAGTTAATAGAAACCGCTCAGTGGTGCCACATGCCCAGGGCCAGGGCAATACTTGCCATACCTTCCATACCCTAGTTATGCCCCTAAAAAGTTAAAAACTGTAGTCGATGCTCACAGCCAGCTGCATGTGTTCTTTCTGTGAGTTAACCAAGTGCAGTGCTGACATGCTCATAACCAGACCTGACTGAAAGGAGAGTTTCTGGCTTCCAGCAGCTAGAATTCTGAAGGTCAAAATTCTTGAAACATGGCCTGAGAAAAGCCACAGCCTCATGATTTATTTCTTATGTATCTATGTAGACACAAGTATAGGCACAAACTCCATGAAACACAGGAAAAACAAAAAACAAAGCATACATTTTAGCTATGCATATTTCATTGTGAGTTTTTATTTGTGTTCACTCTTTTTCGTGTTCCAAAAAGGAAAAATGAAAATATATTGGCAAAAACTTCCAGTTCTGCCAAGATGGAGTAGCCCTAGTCCTCCTAGATTCTCCCTCTTACAGCTAAAAGCTCCTGGACATAACACACAAACAAGCATAGAAAATCTCTGGAAAATGAAACAGTGGACTGCCTAGAGACCTCAAGGCTTGAGGAACGACACTGCTGGTGCATTCCCTGGGTTGCCTTATTGCCTCCTGTATATCCTCTGCAGAAGATTAAATAAGATCCACCATCTCATAATATAATATCCATAATGTCCAGAATACTATAGAAAATCACTCATCATACCAAGAACCAGGAAAATCACACATGAATGAAAAAAACAACAGACTCCAAGATGAATCAGATGTTGGAATTATCAGACAAGGATTTTAAAACAACCATTATAAAAGTGCTTCAGCAAGCAATTATAAATTCTCTTGAAACAAATTTAAAAAATAGAAAATCTCAGCCAAAAAAAAAAGTTATGAAAAAGAATCAAGTCGCAATTATAGAACTGAAAAATCTAATAGCTGGATTTTTTAAAAAACTCTCTGGATAGGCTTAATAGTAGAGTGAAGATAGAATCCTATTGAGACTAGCTCAATAGGATTTACTCCACCTAAAAAACAGCAAGAAAATAGACTAGGGGTTAAAAAAAAAAAAAAGAACAGAATCTCAGGAACATATAAGACAATAACAAAAGATCTAAAATTTGAATCATCAGATTCCCTGAAGGAAGAAAGAGACCGAAAAAAATATTCAAAGAAAGAATAGCTAAACACTTCCCAATTTTGTGAAACTATACTGGCAGAGGGGGTCGACTGTGATTATCATAAGGACATAGAGTTGTTGCTACACATTGGGGGCAAAGAGACATATGAATGGAATTCAAGAGATTCACTGGCAGACATCTTGGTGTTTCCTTGCATGATAACAGTGAAAGGGAAATTGCACTAACCAGGGCCTGACAAGGGCCTGATATCCAGGGGCTTATTCCCCTCAAGGATGGAGGTCTGGGTCACCACATTGAGCAAGCAACCCAGACCAGGAGGAATGCTGAATGGGAGTGAGGGAAATCTAGAATGGGTGACAGAGAAGGGTGGTGATGGATAATAATTATGGTCTTGGGACCAACTGCAGTAGCAAGAACTGTACTTGTCTTACTAATTCTTCAATTTTAAGTCTTTTGTATATATAAGTGACAGGACAGAGTTAATTTAATGTTGGTGTGAATGAATCAAAGCAATACAAGGGAGTAGACTGACGCTGTCAGTGACCTCCCAACATATCCCATGGGCATTTCTCATGTCTACGTATGTTGGCCCAACTTCAAATATTAGTACCTGCAACTCTTTGCCTGTGGGCTCTTTCTGGCAACTGGAGCATGCACAGTAAGCCCTGAACACCAGAAAATTAATTCTCCCAGTGAGAAACTCTCAATGACTGAGAGGTATTGGTGAATGTTGTAGCCAGTCAACAAGATGGTCCCAATGATCTCTGCCATCTCTGGTAGGCTGTGATTGCTGGCATTTATGCCCTTGAGTAATCAACCCCCTTCTACATTGCCAAGAGCAGAAGTGATGAGGCTAGATCATAAAAAAAAAAAAAAACACTGTCCTCCCTCTTTTTCTCTCTTTCTTCCCAGATCACTCTCTCCTGCTGGATGAATCTCGCCTGCTGGATGACTCTGGAGGAAACCAACTACCCAACTACCAGGTCATCAGCCATGTGAATGAGCCGTCTTGGAAGTGCAACCTTCAGCTGTAGTCAAGCCTTCAAATGACTTCATCTTGATTATAACTTCACAAAAGACCCTGAGCTAGTACTACCCAACTAAGCTGCTCCTGAATTCCAGGCCCACATGAACCAGGAGGTAAGAAATGTCTGTTGTTTTAGCCAATAAGTTTGGGACAATGTGTTATGCAGCAATAAATAACTAACACTGTGGATGAATAAATAACCCAATTTTCTCACTCCTCTAGCAGAATAACTCTAAGTTTGTGTTCTACTGGCTCCAGAGCAGGGTTAAGTTCCAGTTGTGCTCAAGAGTAACTTTTTTGATAATTTATCTTCTACTGGTTTCCTTCCCTTCCCTGTCTCGCTTTCTCACTCTGCTACTGACATTTCTTAGGATCACCTCTCTAATAACTACTTGCACTCAAACTCATGCCTCAGGGTCTGTTTTTGGAAAACCTAACTTTTAAGATATTGTCCCAGACAGCAGTTCCCCTTTCTTTGATATTTCCTGCTCCCAAGTTCCCTCCTCCCAAAAAATTTGCTGATATCAGTAATATATATATATATATGAAGAAAAAATTCAAGCCTCGAGTTGCAATACTGAAGGATTCTACTACGGGGAAAATATTAGACCACGAAGGAAGAATCAAAAGAAGATGGAAGGAATACACAGAGTAACTATACCAAAAAGAATTAGTTGACATTCAACCATTTCAAGAGGTACCATATGATCAAGAAATGATGGTACTGAAGAAAAAAGTCCAAGCTGCACTGAAGGCATTGGTGAAAAACAAGGCTCCGGGAATTCATGGAATACCAATTGAGATGTTTCAACAAACGGATGCAGTGTTGGAAGTGCTCACTCGTCTATGCCAAGAAATTTGGAAGACAGCTTCCTGGCCAACTGACTGGAAGAGATCCATAGTTATGCCTATTCCCAGGAAAAATGATCCAACCGAATGTGGAAATTATAGAACAATATCGTTAATATCACACTCAAGCAAAATTTTGCTGGAGATCATTCAAAAGTGGCTGCAGCGGTATATTGACAGGGAACTGTCAGAAATTCAAGCCAGATTTAGAAGAGGACGTGGAACCAGGGATATCATTGCTGATGTCAGATGGATCCTGGCTGAAAGCAGAGAATACCGGAAAGATGTTTACCTATGTTTTATTGACTATGCTAAGGCATTCAACTGTGTGGGTCATAACAAACTATGGATAACATTGCAAAGAACGGGAATTCCAGAACACTTAATTGTGCTTATGAGGAATGTGTACATGGATAAAGAGGCAGTCATTCGAATACAGCAAGAAGATATTGCATGGTTTAAAGTCACGAAAGGTGTGCATCAGGGTTGTATCCTTTCACCATACTTATCCAATCTTATGCTGAGCAAATAATCTAAAAAGCTGAACTATATGAAGAAGAACGGGGCATCAGAATTGGAGGAAGACTCATTAACAACCCACATTATGCAGATGACACAGCCTTGTTTGCTGAAACTGAAGAGGACTTGAAGCACTTATTGATGAAGATCAAAGACCACGGCCTTCAGTATGGATTACACCTCAATGTAAAGAAAAAAAAAATTCTCACAACTGGACCAATAAGCCACATCATGATAAATGGAGAAAAGATTGAGGCTGTCAGGGATTTCATTTTACTTGGATCCACAATCAACACTCATGGAAGCAGCAATTAAGAAATCAAAACACACATTGCATTGGGCAAATCAGTGGCAGAAGACCTCTTTAAAGTGTTGAAAAGCAAAGATGTCACCTTGAGGACTAAGGTGCATCCGACTCAAGCCATGGTATTTTTAGTCGCCTCATATGCATGCAAAAGCTGGACAATGAGTAGTGAAGACCAAAGAAGAACTGATGCCTTTGAATTGTGGTGTTGACGAAGAATATTGAGTACACTATGGACTGACAAAAAAATGTCTTGGAAGAAGTACAACCAGAATGCTCCTTAGGAACAAGGATGGCGAAACTACATGTCACATACTTTGGACATGTTATCAGGAGGGAGTAGTCCCCAGAGAAGGACATCATGCTTGGCAAAATAGAGGGTCAGCGAAAAAGAGGAAGACCCTCAATGAGATAAATTGACACAGTGGCTGCAACAATGGGCTCAAGCATGACAATTGTGAGGATGGTGCAGGGCTGGGCAGTGTTTTGCTCTGTTGTGCATAGGGTCACTATGAGTCGGAACTGACTGAATGCACCCAATATGTGTACATATGTATTTTTTTTGGATCTATACATAGTTATGATATTAGCAAATTTCTTGAGAAGTAAATGAAAATCTATACATACCAAGATTTTGAGTAAGGGAAAGGCACAATGGGGAGGGAGTGTTGTAATTCTTTCCCATCTTTTTTCTATGCCTAGGTATTCCTACACAGCTGTAATTACTCTGTATATTTAATTATGCATCCAAGTCCAAAGCTCCTAGACCTCATTTCTGGCCTGTCTTATAAATCCTAAAAATATGTTAAGATCATGTTAATTTCTCTAGGATGCACATAATGAATATTCGTTGTTGCTAGGTGCTGTCCAGTCAGTTCCAACTTATAGTGACCCTATGCACAACAAAACAAAACACTGTCCAGTCCTGTGCCACCTTCGTGATCGCTGCTATGCCTGAACCCTTTGTTGCAGCCACTGTGTGTCAGTCCATCTCATTGGCAGTCTTCCTGTTTTTCTCTGACCCTCCACTTCACCTGGCATGACGTCCTTCTCCAGGGACTGGTCTCTCCTGATAACACGTCTAAAGCATGTGATACGAAGTGTCGCCATCCTTGCTTCTAAGGAGCATTCTGGCTGTGCTTCTTCCAAGACAGATTTGTTTGTGCTTTTGACAGTGGATGGTATATTCAATATTCTTCACCAACGGTATAATTTGAAGGTATCAATTCTTCTTCAGTCTTCCTTACTCATTGCTCATCTTTTCCATGTGTATGAGATGACTGAAAACATCATGGTTTGGGTCAGGCGTACCTTAGCCCTCAAAGTGACATCTTTGTTTTTTTAACGCTCCGAAGAGGTCTTTTGCAGCAGATTCGCCCAATGCAATGCGTCGTTTGATTTCTTGACTGCTGCTTCCATGGGTGTGGACTGTGGATCCAAGTAAAATGAAACCCTTGACAACCTCAATCATAATTATAACCAGAATACTGAATGTCTCCTTCTGAAGCATTTGCATTTTCAATGTTCAGAGTCTTGCCCACCTGCCCCTGCAAAAAATTTAGGATTTATTATAATGATCTCTCCCAGAGCAAAGAACCTAACCCGTAGAAAAACTCCATCTCACAGCCTTAGATCCACAAAATATAAGTAGTTGTCGGGATTAGTGGCATCCCTAGGGAGGTGCAGGGGTGTGGGGACTGTATCGGGTGGCACTATCTGAGGAGGTGACACCAAAATAGCTGTCTATAAAATTTTTATGCAGTATTTCAGCAGAAATTTATTATTTTTTATTTGAAAATGCCTGTAGTTAGTTATAACAACAAAAACATTTTTCATAAGCCGAATTTACCCGTATCAATATACTTACAAGCTAAAATTCTATGCTAACTTACTTTTTGAACCTTCTAATGTACTACGGTCAGAGCTGTCATTATTAGCTAACTACAATGACACTTGGAATAACATAGTTTTATCTGCTACAAGCATACGCTGTTGTTTTTGTTACTGCCAGTGTTTGTATAGTCATTGATTTTGTCAAATTTTCTGGTGGTTTAGCTACTATATTGTGATACTTGATATTTGTGGACCTATATCAATAACTTTTTTTGAGAATGAAGCAGTAATTATAGGAAAAGAATGAGTGATATATGGGAATTAACATTTACAAGTAACATTAGCAGAAAAACCATTACAACGGATCCTGTATGGTCTGGTATGGCAGGAGGACCACGGGGGCGGGGGGAGGGATGACAACAACATGAGTTACCGCACTGGGTAACTTCAACTTCAGTGACACTGCTGGTCAGAATTTCACTTTCCACAAGCCAAGGGTAGAGAAATACTGAAATTCAGTCCCAGAGACCCTGCTACATAACACTTGCTGGAAATTCAAAATTAGAACAGAAATAGCTAACACACAGAGCTTACTATATGCCAGCACTGTTCTAAGTCACAAGATACATAAAAACTCATTCATAACTCACAGCAACCCTGTGAGACATATACTATTTTCACTCTCATTTTATAGATGAGGAAAATGAACTCAAGAAAGATAAAATGACTTGCTCAAGACTGCCCGGCTAGAAAGTGGCGTATTCAAATCCAGACAGCCTGGTTCCAAAGCCTCCAGTCTTAATTTATTCTGCAAACAGAGTTTATAGCAGGTGTACACTCAGGAAATATCACTTCTAGCTGCTGTGGTCGCCTTTTGAATTTGGTGCAGCTGAAGAGGCCTCATAATCACAGTGTCTCTCACAGCACAGAGGTAACGGGCAGAGTCTTTCATTTGGAGCTCCGTCAGATGGAGGTAACTGTACGCACTAGAGCGATTAAGAAATGAAGAATAACGACCTCTCCCCTCCAAACGCTCCAGAACATTGTAAAAGAGAAACGTGGGTGCTCCACCATCACTTTGCTGGTACCAGGACAGCCCGTTGAACCCAGATGTCTGGTACTTGCAGTTCACTTGGACAGATTCTCCTTCCATAGCTGTCAGCTCAGTGGGCTGCTGAATGTCTTGCCCCACAGTGCCTATAAAAAGACACACACTGTCACCAGGGCAGCACTCCTGGAAGCCACATCATCATCAGAAATACTCATTTCCTGATAATGGTTGAACAGCCTGAAGAACATATTTAATGTCACTGAGCTGTACATGCGAAAAACCAAACCCACTGCCACCAAGTCAATTCCAACTCATAACAACCCTATAGGACAGAGTAGAACTGTCCCATAGAGTTTCCAAGGCTGTAAATCTTTATGGAAGTAGACTGCCACATCTTTCTCCCATGGAGCAGCTGGTAGGTTCGAACAATCAACCTGTTGGTTAGCAGCTGAGCACTTAGCCACTGCGCCACCAGGGCTCCTTGAACATGTGAAAAGTGCTGAAATGGCAGATGTTTTGTTGCCTAAATATATACCACAATAAAAAGATATGGAAAAATAATGATAATTTCCTCATGATCACAAAAAATTGCATTGATGGAGAGAAAAAAAAATACATAAATGGAGGTAGAAGGAGGAAGAGGGAGATAATTAGCACCACATAAGGAAAAAATGTATCAGGAAAGACTGTTTCACCTACAATCATCAAAAGTGGTAAACATTTCACTGGAAGAAAATTATTTTGAAAACTCACAACAGTGTGTGCTATTAAGTTGAGACTTACCTCCCATTGTCAGGGAAACATAAAGAAAAATTCCCCATATCTGCTGCAGGAGACGAACCTGACGCTGCAGCCCTAGTTCCTGAGCTGCTGGAATCTGCAGAAGATAGACACCCTCCATGTGGGTGAGAGAGGAGAGATCAATCTGAAGGCAAAACCCAGAAGCACAAGGGGTGGAGCTTCTGCTGTGAAGGGGTGACGTTAACCTTCTACAGGAGCAGCTATGGCTTCCCTTCTAGGAGTGTCTGCAGGTACACATTTTCTGCTGGTGAATCTTCAACTAAGTGATTCTGACGAACACTGAACAGAATTGCGTGTAAAGAACAGAGAAGATAAACAGGAAGAATAACATAAGGCAAAGGCAGAAGTGGTCAATCTCCAGACACTAAGTGCTTCTCTTTCTCAAAACAGGGTCAAATGCAAACGGGTGCAATCAGAAGTAGAATATGCACATGTTGTGTGTGTGTGTGTTGGTGGTGATGTTTGTGGCAGTAAGAAAGAGATAAGAGAGAGTTTTTCTACCCTTAAAATTGATCCCCCAGCAGATGGTCAGATATTTTTTAAAGGCCAAAAGAAACATACGTATGTATGTATACATGTGAATATAGAGGAAGAGATGGAAAAATAAAGGAAACTATTAACATCAGTTACTTCAGAGGGTTGAGGTTAAAAGGAGGGTAGTGAGAATACTAACCTTTTCTTATACATGTTTTGACTTATAGTATTTTTTGTGTAGTAAATTGAGTGAGAACTTGAAAGAAAGAAAAAGAAGGGAAGAAGAGAGGAAGGGAGTTATACTAAGAGGGACGGGAGAAAAAAGAAGGAAGAAAGGAAAGAAGGAAGGGAGGGAGGAAGAGAGGAGGAAGAGAGGGAGGGAGGGAAGAAGGAAGGAAGGAAGGAAGGAAGGAAGGAAGGAAGGAAGGAAGGAAGGAAGGAAGGAAGGAAGGAAGGAAGGAAGGAAGGAAGGAAGGAAGGAAGGAAGGAAGGAAGGAAGGAAGGAAGGAAGGAAGGAAGGAAGGAAGGAAGGAAGGAAGGAAGGAAGGAAGGAAGGAAGGAAGGAAGGAAGGAAGGAAGGAAGGAAGGAAGGAGCTATATTTCAAACTATTTCCCAAATGTCACAGGAAATTAGCACTTTTGACACAGTTTTCCCAAACTACTGGACCCCTCAAATATATTAACTTTACTAAAGGAATTTATATCCCTGTTGAACACACTGGATTTAACCCAACCCAGTGCCTCCGATATTACTTCTATGTAGTCCGAGTAGCAGAATACACTGGAAAAATTTGGTTTTAATAAAGGTAATACTGTCATCTTGTGGCCAGATGCGGCATCGCAACTTTACACACACACACACACACACACACGCACACACACGCACACACACACCCCAAAACTTCAAATATTTTCTTCCTTAGTAACTTAGAATTAAAAGGATTCTTAGAAATCATCCAGTATTTGTTCACTCCAATCATTTTACAGTGCAGGATCCTGTCGCTTGTATCACACTCCAGGCTTCATTTCTTCATGTCTAGGTGGCACAGTGGTTAAAAAGATCGACTGCTAATTGAGAAGTGGGCAGTTGGAAACCACCAAAGGCTGCATGGGACAAAGATGTGGCAGTCGACTTCCTAGAGATTTACAGCCCTGGAAACCCTATGGGGTCTCTTTGAATTGCAATCAACTCGATGGCAGTGGGTTTGGTGCCAAAACCAAACCTATTGCCGTCGAGTTGATTCCGACTCCCAGAGACCCTGTAGAACGGAGCAGAACTGCCCCAAACCGTTTCCAAGGAGCTGTTGATAGATTCGAACTGCCAACCTTTTGGTTAGCAGCCTGAGCTCTTAAACACTGCACCACCAGGGCTGCCATGTCTAGCCAGGTCCCGGCTATTGCTTAGATTAATATTAACCTTTGGAAAATAAACAAGTGGATACCCAAAACTACTTGCCCTGGCACATACATCTGCGCATCACGTGAGAATCAATTTTATAGCAAATTAACTCCTTGTTGTTGTTGTTAGTTACCGTGGGGTCTACAAAGAGTCATGGCGACCCCAAGTGGACAGAATAGAACAGCTCCACAGGGTTTTCAGAAACAGATTACCATGTGTACCACCCTGGGGCTCCTAATCAACTCATGACTTTAAATCTGAAGTTTATATTTGAAACTGCTGCCTTTTTTCTGGCCACAGCACTTAATATGCATCCCATCATTCTCTTGATTCAAACAGTACTTAAGGAGAACCTATGTGCCAGGCACTGTGCTCATGCTAGGGTTTCCACAGGGAGCAAAACTCCCCTCTCTCATGGAGGCTGCATCCTAGTGAAGGAAGACAGACAATAAAAAAAAAAAAAAAAAGACAATAACCAAGTAAATATAGTATGTCAGGTAGTGATAAGTGCTACTGAGAAAAAATAAAACAGGGAACAGGAAGGGGAGGAGGGTCAGGAAAGACCTCACTGATTAGGTAACATTTGAGCAGAAACCCTGGTGGCGTAGTGGTTAAGTGCTATGGCTGCTGATGAAAGGGTTGGCAGTTTGAATCTGCCAGGCGCTCCTTGGAAACTCTATGGGGCAGTTCTACCCTGTCCTGTAGGGTTGCTATGAGTTGGAATTGACTCGATGACACTGGGTTTGGTTTTTTGATTTGAGCAGAAACCAGAAGGAAATGAGGGAAGAAGCCTGATGAGTATTTGGGGAGGGAAGGTGTCATGGATTGAATTATGTCCCCAAAAAATATCTGTCAACTTGGCCATGATTCTCAGTATTTTGTGACTGTCCACCATTTTGTCCTCTGATGTGGTTTTCTTATGTGTTGTAAATCCTGTCTCCACATTGTTGATGAGATGGGATTAGCAGCAGTTATGTTAATGAGGCAGGACTCAATCCACAAAATTGGGTTGTGTCTTGAGCCAATCTCTTTTGAGATATAAAAGAGAGAAGCAAACAGAGAGACGTGGGAACTTCATGCCACCAAAAAAGAAGGACTGGGAGCACAGTGCATCCTTTGCATCTAGGGCCCCTGCGCTGAGAAGCTCCTAGACCAGGGGAAGATTGATGACAAGGACCTTCCTTCAAAGCCAACAGAGAGAGAAAGCCTTCCCCTGGAGCTGACACCCTGAATTCGGACTTGTAGCCTACTAGACTGCGAGAGAATGAACTTCTGTTTGTCAAAGTCATCCGCTTGTGGTGTTTCTGTTATAGCAGCACTGGATGACTCTCAGTATTCAGGATGTACTGTGCTCCCAGTGCTCCTTCTTGGTGGTATGGGGTCCCCATGTCTCTCTGCTTGCTTCTCTCTTTTATATCTCAAAAGAGATTGGCTTAAGACAGTATCTAATCTCGTAGATCCCATCAATATAACTGCCACTAATCCATCTCATTACATAATAGTGATAGGATTTACAACACATAGGGAAATCACATCAGATGGCAAAATGGTAGACAATCATACAATACCGGGAATTATGATCTAGCCAAGTTGACAGATATTTTGGGGGGACACAATTCAATCCATGACATCCCACCTTTTATCCCCCAAAAATTCATGTCTTTGCCACATGTAAAACATATTTACCTCATCATGTCATAGCAAAAGTCTTAAATCAACTCCAAGTCCAAAATCCAAAAATTCTTCCTTATCTGTGAAATCTAGAATACAAGTTGTCTGCTTCCAAAGGTACAATGGCAGAACTGGCACAAGCTAGACATTTCCATTACAAATGGGAGAAATTGGAGAGAAAGAAGGGATTACAGGCAGCAAGCAAGTCAGCAGAACATATTACATTAGCCCTCAAGGCTTTGAAAATAACCTTCTGTTCTCTGAGACAATTTACACAATGGCCCTACCCTCCAGAGGGTAGGTATTGGCCATACTCTCCAGATTCCAAGTGGAGGCCCCTTGGCCCTGGGCTTCAGCTCTGCCTTCCAGGCCCACTGGGACAGCAACTCTGCTCCCTCAGCTTTAGGCACACCATTGTCTTGGTCCATCTGAGTGGTGACTCCACCACTAGAAACACCAGAGGTCATGGCTCCACCATTTGAAACCCCAAAGGTTGAGGCCATACCTTTTGAGCTTGAGACTGCTTGGCTTCCTGTGTTCCTTGTCTCTTCAGCTTCTTTTTCCTTCGCCTCTCAGCCCCTCATGCTGCATGCCTGCATCTGCCCTGCTGGGGCAAGTGTTCCAAAGCTCTGTAGCTCCATTGATAAGTGCCTGGAGGCACCCACTCTGCCAGAGAGCCTCCTATGCACAGGAACTCAGCTGTCTTGCTCTGTGGGTCAGCTCCAGAACTTTCTCACACTGGTCTCCTGGTTCTGCTGTAGCTGGTGCTCTGCTGCTGTTTCTTACCATCTGCACCTTCTCTGGTGTTAATAGTTTTCTTCACTTCCTTCGGAGTCTTCTATTCATTCAGTTTCAAAACTGCTTCTGCATTTTAGATAGCTGTTAGAGCAGCACCCCACTCTCAGTACCAAATTCTGTTTTAGTCATCTAGTGCTGCTGTAACAGAAATACCACAAGTGGATGGCTTTAAAACAAACAGAAGTTTATTCTCTCACAGTCTAGTAGCTAGAAGTCCAAATTCAAGGCATCAGCTCCAGAGGAAGGCTTTCTCTCTCTGTTGGCTTTGGAGGAAGGTCCTTGTCATCAATCTTGCCCTGGACTAGGAGCTTCTCCACCCAGAAATCCTGAGTCCGAAGGACACACTCTGCTCCTGGTGCTGTTTCTTGGTGGTGTGAGGTCCCCATGTCTTTCTGCTTGCTTCTCTCTTTTATATCTCAAAAGAGACTGGCTTAAGACAATATCTAATCTTGTAGATCTCATCAATATAACTGCCATCTCATTACATCCTAGTGATAGGATTTACAACACCAATGACAAAATGGTAGACAATCAAACAATACTGAGAATCACGACCTAGCCAAGTTGACAGATATTTTGGGGGGGACACAATTCAATCCATGACAATGACTAAGACAGAAAGTGATCACTTCAGACCTCATAACCACCTCTAAGAAATTAGAGATCATCCAAAACTATAGTAACTAGGTTATTTCCCACAGTTGCTTTTCCCAGAGATCTACCAGAAAAGTTTCCTGTTCTCCCTCAAAACAAAATAATGAGGATTTGGAGAGGGAAGATCTCATTAGGGAGATACTTCAGAGTAGGATTTCCCCTGAGATTAGAATTTTTCTTCAAATCACTTGACAGTGTTTGTTTTTGTTTCTTCCAGTGAGAACAATAAGGCAACCGCTGATGAAAACTGGTGTGAAATATGAGCCAAGAGATGCAGAAGTCACATGCATCAAAGAGCCATGACAGGCAGGTGCTTTCAGAGATTCTGAATACTTATTTGCCAGGGCAAACTCCTGGAAGTATTCTAAAGCCTTCCCAAAGCTGAAATACGGGAGCCCTTTACAGGGGGCCAGACTGAATCTTTAAAGAACATCTCTCTGTCTGCCAGACCATTCCACCAGAAGACAGCAAGCCTCTGCCACGATTTTGCAGCTCTGTACATGTGAGTCTAAGAAAAGCAATCCCAAAACCAGACTGATTCCAATTAAGTCCACAGAACTAATTTTGAAACTTCAAGATTTTCTCTTATTTTTTTTCAAAATGTTAATTTAATCAGTCTCTTTTCTCTGTCTTCTTCTCCAACTCCTTCCCAAACTGCTAAGATTAAGTTCCTTTTTTTCAAACATGTGAATTTTTTTTTTAATGACTCAAAAAATTATTTATACTATTCTCTTTTCATTTTCTCTCTCTCTCTCTCTTTTTGAGGGGGTGGAATCAGGCAGTGATAAAGTCATAGAAGTCATGAAAAAGATTCTTTAGTAGTTGTGTAGACACAAAGACTGCCCAGATCTCTAACCTTTCCTTTCTCCATTAAAGAGGACACTCACTTGACTGACTCTAGGCTTGGAAGATCTGCCATTTAAAGTGGCTTTCCTTAAGCAAGCTCGTTTCTATTTATCCATTTGAGGAAGAATGGACAAGAATCTACTCTTTTGGGAGCAGAGAAAATATGTCTATACCACCCCGAATCTCTATGCCTTTCCCCTATTCTGCCCCTGCTCTACCGGGTTGTCTAACTGTGAGTGAATAATTAATTAAAACCAGTCACCACAGAGTCAATTCCAACTCATGGTGACCCCATGTGTGTCAGAGCAGAACCGTGCTCCATAGGCTTTTCACTGACTGATTTTTCAGAGAAGATCACCATGCCTTTCTTCTGATGTGCCTCTGGGTAGACTCGAACCTCCAACCTTCCAGTTAGCAGCTGGAGATGTGAATCTTCCCAGAAACAGATTTGAGTTGGGTCTTGCCCCAGAGGTAATAGAAACCATTTGATCCCAATATGTCCAAGGCAACACTGGACCAGACACCATCCCTCGTCTGAGGATTTCATAACTGTCTTCTAATGGCCCAGATCCCAAAGTTCACTGCAGAGTTCTAAATGATTTTTCTAAATGCTGCATAGAGGCCTGCCCTCTTCTGAGCCTACCTAAACGGCAATGCACTACAAGAGATGCATTCACACCAAACTGGCCCACCCCTGGCTCCACAGAGTTCCCATGAAGGTGTTCTTGCACCTCCCTTTCCCTACCTTCTCAATGCCACTCTCCTGCCTCACCCCCCCGAGTCTCTCCCTAGAGCTTCCAGGATAATTACTTTTTTACAATGTGTTGTTTATTCTCTAATATCACTAAGCTCTTATTTTCAAATGCTTTTTATATTGAATTTTAGCTTTTTGCTGCTATGTGCTTTTATTATATAAACTCTAACCATTTTACAAGATTATTTTAGCCACATCAAATACAGTTTAAAACGTGGGAACTTTTAGAATATTTTGATTATTTAATGAACCAAAGTAGGTATACTAAAATTGTTTTTAGGTTTTTGAAGCTGTTGTAAGTTTGTCCCTTTCCCTCCCTTAAATATCCTATGTCTCAACACCTAAACATGAACAGTAGACTTAAAACAAAATGGCGCCAAAAGCCAGGGGTGGCAGGGAGAGCAGAGAAGAGGGAGAAGGGACACTGAAGTGTGATCTCTTCTTTTGTTTCTTTAAGTGGGTCCCAGACTCTTCTCTCTCATCAAAAACTCCAGTCCTTTTGCAAACACACTCCCTATTCTTCCAATAACCCACCTTCTGGAAATCTACTCTGCTTACCATTCTGCGCCACAGACTACCCTCCTCTGCAACCCTTAAACCTCACACTCCAAGTTGAAACCACCCTCCTCTGCTGAGTCTGTCTGCAAACCACCAGCTGTAACCTACCTTGGCTTCCTGGGTCTTACCAGGCAGACACCCAAAACCTAAACAAGTAAAAGGGGCCTTCTTCCAACAGATCACTTGGGAGAAGTGAAACCAGATTTATGCACAACAAGCTGAGAAGAGTCAGAGTGGCAAGGCATATAAATTAGGGGGAATATTTTTACTATCCATAAATAAGCATTATAGGAATCCTCCAAATAATCCCTCGGTGGTACAGTTCTACCTGGTTTGGTATACAAAAATTGATTTTCATAAAACATTTCAGAAATATATTGTTTGCCTAAGTGGTACCCGTTGCTGTATTTCTTCTTTATTGGTGGGCAGAGGGCATATGTAATATTTTCTATGGACCTAGAAGATTTAGGTATATTTAGTAGTATTATTATTATATTATTATTAGCTCTTAAATGTTGTGATATGAATTAAGTTATTTAAAAAAATAAGATAAAATCTCTTTGGGGAATTTTCTGAAAAAGATTAAACCCGTGTTATTTGTAATTAATCTGTTAGCATTTTAATTATCTTCTGAAAATAATCATTGAAATTACAAAGATACATTATGGTTAAATGACAAATGAATGCATTTCAAATCCTAGTGTGGGGCAAAAAAAAATCTTTACGGAACAACCTATTTACCAAAAGAAGTGAAACACAGCACTAACATACTTCACCTCTCTATCTCGTCTTATCTGGTTCAGGCACTTGAAAATCATTAACAGTCTTTAGAGAGATTTGCTATATGGTAGACTGCCAAAATAGAAAGAAAAGTACAGATAGATAGGCAAGATGAAATCCTGCATTAATCAATGCCTTGATAATAAAAATTCCTCTGTAATCCGGTACAAATAATCCAGTCCCAAACTATGGATGACATAATCAATGAATCTAGATGATATCCTGGAGCAAAAAACCTGAATGTGCCTTGGAGATCTTATAATGAAGCTAAAACCATATTACATATGGGATGAGATGATCCCTCGCTATAAAATCCCAGCCAGGTGGGCACAAGGATCAGAGGGACAAGATCAAGCAGAAAAACACTGTCAGCTCAGTGGGATTTGTCAGCATTGGGCCAGTCAGTAAATAATTGTTAATCATTTATACTGTGCCATTCACTGTGCTAGAGGAATGACTAATGGGTCAGTCAAATAAATTAGAGATACCTGGCCATATAACATGATACATGTCTTGAAAAGCATAACCATGGTCCTCTGGAAAGCTGAAGGTGAGGACCCCCAAAATGAGTCCTGAAGGAAAAGTGGACGTTACCTAAGTAAGGAAGGAAAGAAAGCAGCCTGGGCATAGGTCTTATGTTAGAACATGGTACTGTGAGAGAGCTCTGAAGGGCCTTGTGCATCTGGAGATTAAGAAGGAATTGCAAAAGGATGGAATGGGGTGGTAAATAAGGAACAGATGATGCATATTTTTGCATACTATGGAGAGGTATATTCATTGAATATACCACAGACTGCTAGAAGTGGGGGAAAGTCTGTCTTGGAAGAATTACAGCTAGAGTGCTCCTCGGAAGTGAGGATAGCGAGACTTCGTCTCACATACTTTAGACATCTTATCAGGAGGAACCAGTCCCTGGAGAAGGACATCATGCTTGGTAAGGCAGAGGGTCAGCGAAAAATAAGAAGACCTTCACTGAGATGGAGGAAGACCTTCGACAAGATAGATTGACACAGTGGCTGCAACAATGGGCTCAAACATGGCAACAATTGTGAGGATAGCGCAGAACCAGGCAGTGTTTCATTCTGTTGTACATAGGGTGGCTGTAAGTCAGAACCGACTCGACGGCACGTAACAACAACAATGGTGAGGAGATGGGATTTTAACTGAGGGCAATAAGGAGGCAGTGCAATGATGGTAAGTAGAGGAAAATTTGGTGTGGTGATTGTGGAGTACTTGTTTCACACTGCTCCATATCAAACTTAGCCCTTTTTTTGGTTAACAGTTTTTTGATTAGTTATTGATTCTTCCCTATCCTGTTCCTTGATCTGCCAAGCCCTTCTTCTCAGTATCTCCCAGTGGATGAGAGTTTCCATCCATCTAGGAAACTAGCCAGCCTCTGGAGGGATTCTCTTATCAAGTAAGCAGAAATAATTAAATGCCAACACTATCTCTTCTTTTAAAAAAATTTTTCTAAATCCTATTCTGTTTATCTCATTACCATTAGGCATTAATCATCAGACAAAAGCATCCTCCTACAACCTCACTGGACTGTGTTCTTCTTGTCTGATTTCACCATTCATCTTAGCAGACCACAGAAAGATATGGGCAAGACCAACAACACATCCCTGGACACCATGGTCACAGATTTCATTCTCCTGGGCTTGTTTCATCCCCCAAATCTGAGGATCCTCCTCTTCCTGGTCTTCTTCATCATTTACATGCTTACTCAGCTGGGGAACCTGCTTATTCTGCTCACTGTGTGGGCTGACCCAAAGCTCCATGCTCGCCCCATGTACATTCTTCTGGGGGTGCTCTCATTTCTGGACATGTGGCTCTCCTCGGCCATTGTTCCTAGGCTTATCTTGGATTTTACTCCTGCCAGCAAGGCTATCCCGTATGGTGGTTGTGTGGCTCAATTATATTTCTTTCACTTTCTAGGCAGCACCCAGTGCTTCCTCTACACCTTGATGGCCTATGACAGGTACCTGGCAATATGCCAGCCCCTGCGCTACCCTGTGCTCATGAATGGAAGGTTATGCACAATCCTTGTGGCTGGAGCTTGGGTGGCTGGCTCTATCCATGGGTCTATCCAGGCCACCCTGACCTTCCACCTGCCCTACTGTGGGCCCAACCAGATAGATTACTTTATCTGTGACATCCCAGCAGTGTTGAGACTGGCCTGTGCTGACACAACTGTCAACAAGCTTGTGACCTTTGTGGACATTGGAGTTGTGGCCGCCAGCTGCTTTATGTTAATTCTGCTTTCCTATGCCAACATAGTCCATGCCATCCTGAAGATACGCACTGCCGATGGGCGGCGCAGGGCCTTCTCCACGTGTGGCTCCCACCTGACTGTGGTCACAGTCTACTACGTCCCCTGCATTTTCATCTACCTTCGGGCTGGCTCCAAGAGTCCCCTGGATGGAGCAGTGGCTGTGTTTTACACTGTTGTCACTCCATTACTGAACCCCCTCATCTATACTCTGAGAAACCAAGATGTGAAGTCTGCTCTGAAGAGGCTAACAGCAGTTCAGAGGCCACAAATGAAAATAAAGTAATTAAAGGCTCAAGGACTACCTATATCAACATTGCTACCACTCTTCAGCTACTTCTGTTTGTGGCAAATGGTCAATAAACGATTGGTTACTTAAACTAAATTGAACTTAATTTTATTTGGAAAAAATTCTGAACTCTTTGGATCCATAATCTTTTCATCTCATTAAATTGGTTCAAATTATTTTATATTATTTGTTTAGAAATAAATGGATATATTACTCTTCCACCTCTGACTTCCCTGTGAAATGAAAAAATGCCTTATCAAATGTTGAATAGGATGAGAATGTGTCCATCTCTTAACCAAAAAAAAAAAAAAACACCTGTTGCCGTCAAGTTGATTCCAACTCATAGTGACCCTACAGGATGGAATAGAACTGCCCCATAGGGTTTCCACCATGCAGCTGGTAGATTTGAACTACCATTTATTACAGTCAAGATTTCCACTCTCTTTTTTCTCAAATAGACTCTGAGTTCTCAAAAGATATAAAACATTCACTTGTGTTTGTGTCTGCCCCCCCTCCCCTAATAACTAGGAGCAGACACACAAATCAATGTTTGGTGCTGAATTAAAACACCACCAGGAAAGGTTCTTGAGATGCTTCTTAAACAAAAGAAAGAAATTGTTGTCAGTTTTCCCCCAAGACCTATTCTGGTCTCACTTAGAAGAAAAAGAGAACATTTCAAAGAAGCCGTAGACAGAAACTCAAGTACAGGGCAGTCTGAGATCAAGTATGGACAGCTCCTTGGAGAACGAAGGACATGGTAAAGGTATTCTTCCATTTGCTGACATATTTTTCACTCATCTGGATGTGTGATGTCATGCTGGCCCAATTTAAAATAGCAGTGAGATGTAAAAGTCCTGAAAAGGCTCAAAATTCAGAAATGTAAAAATATATTAATATGGGTATAATAATTACACTATGCTATGCAGGAAGAGGAAACTGGTGGCTTAGTGGTTAGGTGCTACGGCAGCTAACCAAAAGGCTGGCAGTTCAAATCTACCAGGTGCTCCTTGGAAATTCTATGGGGCAGTTCTACTCTGTCCAATAGGGTCACTAAGGGGTCGGCATGATTTGGAATAAACTCAAAGGCAACGGGTTTGGATGCAGGAAGATCATAAAATCAGGAAGGATACATGTTATGGGAGAGGAGAAGTAAGGTAACAGCTCAGATTATATGTATGATCGCTAAATTCACCAATAAAACAGAACTAATCAGTTTGTGGTACCTCCAACTGATTTTTGTGGTACAGAGCTACTGCCAGGAATTTATCTAGCTTCAACACAAAGAAGAATATACGTTCAAACCATGAAACCAGCTCACACTATGAAACAACATGAACCTCAACCTGTGTTTACATCTGTTTGCTCTATAAAACCTGGGCCCCTTCATTTCCACAGCATCTGTCTTGAGACCTATTTCCACCTCCCTTTCCATAAATCCTACCTTTTTCCTCCTTTCTTTCATCCACTTTTCATCTAGATGCTATTAAAAGAACTAATTAAATTAATTCATGCTGAGTATGAAGGATTGATGGGCTCTTTACCCTCCCAAGGTATTCAACCATCATGTTACAGGTAGTTGGTGAAAGATAGCTTTACTTCAGTGACTTCAAGTTTCAGTGGGTTAAAGCAATCACCTTATAAACTTTCAGCACATCTAAACCATAACCACTACCCGTTGAGTAGATTCCAACCTATGGTGATTCCATGGGTTTCAGAGTAGAGCTGTGCTCCATATGGTTTTCGTAACTATGACCCTTCGGAAGCAGATTGCCAGGTTTTTCCTCTGAGGAGCCTCTGGGTGGGTTAGAACTGCCAATCTTTTAGTTAGTAGCTTCATACTTAACTGTTTGTACCATCCAGGGACTTTTTCAGCGTGTCTATGCATTCTAAAAAGGAGAAATCGGAGGGGAAAAAAAGGGGAGGGTGGTCACAGATCCCAAGCAAGTCTGAAACACAGCAATGCAAATTCCATTAGATTTGAAGGCCTTAGAATAATCCTCTTTGGCTAGATACTCTGTCCTCCAGGCCCACTGAGGCAGCAACCCTGTTCTCCAATCCCAGTCAGTGGCCCACCCTTTTGGCCTACCAGGGTGGCAGTCTCATTCCCTGGAACAAAGAAGGTGGCTGCTCTATCTGAAACTCATACCTTCTGGGCCCATGGTGGCCATGGCAGCCCCACCAACCTCTGAATTGCCTTCAGGGTTATTTTTCCCTTTTCTTGAAGGATAACAGTTGTTTGCAACTGAGTAATTCTATTAGCCCATTTCCCGACTGTAGAGTGCTGAGAATCTGACAGCCTTACTTCATTTTATTCCATCTCTGTCCCCTTCAGTCTAAGCTTGCAGCCTTCAGCTGAAATGGTTGATTATATCCATAAGTCAGATGCCTTTATCAAACATCTTTATCAAACAGATGTCCAACTACATCCTTGGTGTTCCATCCAGAGCACTTGTTCTCAATTTTTACAATATGGATAGGCTGAGAGTTTTCCAAATATTCAAGTCCTGGTTCCTTAACTGCTTAATGTTTCATTTCCATATTTATCTCTTTCCTCTCGCATTTTACTATAAGTGGCAAGGAAAAACCAGGCTGTACCTTCCACATTCTGCTTCGAAATCTCTCAGCTAAATATCCAAGTTTGTCACTTATGAGTTCTACTTTCCACAAAACATTAGAACGTAATTCAGCCAAGTTTTTTGACACTTTATAACAAGGATCACTTTCCTCCAGTGTCCAATAACATGTTTGTCATTTTCTTTTAAGGCTTCACCAGAAGCATATTTATGTCCACATTTCTAGCAACATTCTGTTCATGATGATACATATATCTCCAAGATGATAGAAGCTTTATATACAGATCTCCTCACTTCTTTCTGAGCCCTTATAAGAATTATTTCTAACATCCATAATTCTACCAACAGTCTCTTCAAGGCAATCTAGGCCTTTACTATCAAGTGCCTCAAAACTATCTCAGCCTGTGCCCAGTACTCAAATCTAAAGCCACCTCCACATTTTTAGATATTTGTTACAGCAGCACCACACTCTTGGTACCTAAATCTGTATTAGTTTCCTAGGGCTGCCATAACAAAGTACCACAAAGCAGGTGACTTAAAATTAGAGAAATTCATTGTCTCACAGTTCTGGAGGCAAGAAGTCCAAATTTGGGGTTCTAGAAAGGCCATGCTTTCTCTGAAGTCTCTAGGGAAGATCCTTTCTTGTCTCTCCCAGCTTTTGATAGTGCCTGGCATTCCTTTTGGGCTGGGGCATTCCTTGGCTTGCAGGTGCAACAAAATTCCATCTCTGACTCTGTGTTCACATGGTCTTCTTTCCTCAGTGTTAGTCTGTGTCATTTCTCCTTTTGTATGAGGGCACCACCGATATTGGACTAGAACCCACCCTACTTCAGTATAACCTCATGTTAACATAACTGATATCTCCAAAAACCTTATTTTCAAACAAGGTCAGATTCACAAGTACCAAAGTTTTGAATCTCAGCATATTTTTGGTGGGACACTATTCAATCCATAACAGTGTTTTTATTAAAATGTGTACTACAATTAGAATATCATGATGGCCTTGAAAAAGAGTTGGCTCATTTAAAGATGCTGTCTAAGGAATATAAAGGTGAGGACAGTAAGAAGGAAAAATCCTTGATTTTTCCTAACCTCTTAGCCCTTTGCCATTAAGTCAATTCTGACTCACAGTGACCCTACACAACAGAGTAGAAATGCCCCATAGTATTTTCTGTAGTTGCCCTTTAATCTGGACATAGGAGTCACATGCCTCAGTTTAACACTGAGCCTCATACTCATGCGGTGCAGTGAACTATTTTATATGGCCCTTCTAGCAGTGGTCTGGTAACTCTCACAAAATGATTGGGTGAGACTATGCAAATAAGGTGTGCTTGTGGCCCACCAAGGGGATTGGATAGCCTGCTAATAATGCAGATAAGGTGCCTGGAACATTTGCAGGGATGGGACTATGCAAATAATGTACATGGAACTCTTGCAGGGGATTTGGTCAGTTTTGCCATCCCACTAGGCTTAAAGGGAACAGATCTCAGAGGCTAGGAAGGACCTCACTGCCATCAGGAAAAGCCAAGAGCAGAGCGTATCCTCTGGACTCAGGGTCCCTATGCTGAGAACTTCCTAGGCCCAGGAGACAGAGAGAGCTATAACACTAGAGACAGCAGAGATGATGAGAAGCAATGGCAAGTGTGGCAAGGAAACAGCAGCAGCAGAACAAGAAAACTGGGGCAAAACATTGTGATGGGCTGCCTCATCCATGGAACGAGGCAGCTACGGTGGGTGTGCCGACCCACAGAGTGAAAGAATTGAGTGCCTTCAGACAGAAGGCTTCCTGGTGAAGTGGAGTGCCTTCAAGCACCTTTTGGTGGGCTAAACAGCTTTGTAACACTTGCCTGAACAGAGGCAGGGGCCAGGCCTGAGCAGGGGCAGAGGCTGAGCATTCAGGGCCCAGGCCGAGACTGAGGACCCAGTGGCAGCAGCAAGGCCCAACCAGGACCAGGCAGCAGTAGCAGGCCGAGAAGATTTTGTCCTGATTGAATAATTGTATTTTGAGTTGTTCCTGTTACTTTCAAGTCGATCCTGACCCTGAATTGTAACCTGTGTTACTTCCCTAATAAACCTCATAATCCTGAATATGGTCTGTGAGTTCTGTATGGCCATTGCAACAAATTATTGGACTCAGCAGAAAAGCAGAGAGTGCAGTGGGAGGAATGGCTGGTGTCAGAATTGGTAAAAAAGTTTGGGGAATGAAGGTATGTCTGACCTCTGCCTCATAGGAATCAGCCTTGGGCTGATGCTGGTGATTATTATCTCTCCTCCCCCTGCAATTAGACAAGGAGGTCAGATGCCATGCCATTTTCACACTCCTGTTTCTGGAGAGCGGAAGGTTCAAGGTATATGAACTGCCTAAGATGAAAGGAAGGAACACCAACATTAGTAACTAGCGCCCCTCACTTGCCTCAGCACCCCAGAAAGGATACTCAGCCACTTTTTGACCCCTGTACAATAAGTTTGGATTAGTTTTCAAATCTGGTGGTTAAATCCAACTTATTATTTTGGATTGTAGTTTTCCATCTTTACCACATTTAGAATATTTAGGGAACCTTTTTATTTAAATACTAAAGCCCAGGATGTACCATTAAAAATTCTGAATTAATTGATCTAAGTTGGGACCGGGGCATAGGTAATTTTAAAACATTATTCTAATGACAATTGAAAATAATTGCTCAAAAGGAGAATGAAGAACACCAAAAACACATGACAATATGAGCCCAAGAGACAGAAAGGGCCACATAAACCAGAGACTACATCAGCCTAAGACCAGAAGAACCAGATAGTGCCTGGCCACAACCAATGATTGCCCTGACAGGGAACACAACAGAGAATCCCTGATGGAGCAGGAGAGCAGTGGGATGCAGACCTCAAATTCTCATAAAAAGATCAGACTTAATGGTCTGACTGAGACTGGAAGGACCCCAGAGGTCATGGTCCCCAGACCTTCTGTTAGCCCAAGACTGGAGCCATTCCCAAAGCCAACTCTTCAGACACAGATTGGACTGGACTATAAGATAGAAAATGATACTTGGCTCAAGCAGACACATGAGACTATGTGGGCAGCTCCTGTGTGGAGGGGAGATGAGAAGGCAGAGGGGGACGGAAGCTGGATGAACGGACACGGGGAACACAGGGTGGAGAAAAGGAGTGTGCTGTGTCATTAGAGGGAGAGCAACTAACACTACATAAAAAAAAAAAAACACTACATAGCAAGGTGTATATAAATTTTTGTATGAGAAACTCACTTGATTTGTAAACTTTCACTTAAAATGCAATAAAAATTTTTTAAAAAAGAAAATAATTGCTCAAGGGAATCTCTTCGGAGAAATCTTACTTTCCAATTCAAGTCCTGGTTCCAGAAAAACCAAATCCATTGCCGTTGAGTCGATTCCGATGAAAATCATGGGTAACCCACACCCTTGGAAGGTCAGGTTCCCAAACCTAGGTTGCAATTTCCAAAGCAAGTTGTGTAGATCATTAAAGTGTAAACCCTTTTTCTTCTTTCAGTTCTGCCTACTGCTAGTCACAAAATGATCAGTACTATTTTCCAAAGTATGTGTATACCTAGGAAACGAAGTTCTGAAACTCTTCCTAATCCCCTCTGAAATTCATAGTGAAATACAGCAGTAGAGATCAAGTGACCCTAAAGCACCTGAGTAAAAGTATGTACCATGCCCAGAATGGCATAATTACTGATTAAATGTTGCATTTGCTTCTTCAGGACACCACCATTTTCACACTCAGTGACAAAGTGGTTTCACAGAAATCAACTCCCAGCTAAGGGGATTAACTAGGAAATAGCTGAGGCAAAACTGGAATGTGATTGTAGAAAGCCATTGCCAGAAATTGACCCAGGGGAACGACAAGCCAGGGAAAAGCTCATGTATGGCCAATGGGTATGTCATGGATTGAATTATGTCCCCCAAAAAATGTGTGTATCAACTTGGTTAGGCCATGATTCCCAGTAGTCTGTGGTTGTCCTCCGTTTTGTGATTTAATTTTATGTTGAAAAGGATTAGGGTGAGATTGTAACACCCTTACCAGGCCACATCCCTGATCCAATGTAAAGGAAGTTTCCCTGGGGTGTGGCCTGCACCACCTTTTATCTCTCAAAAGATGAAAGGGAAGCTTGCGGGCGGGGGGAGGGGGTGGGCCTCATACCACCAAGAAAGAAACACTGGGAGCAGAGCGCGCCCTTTGGACATGGCATCCCTGTGCAGAGAAGCTCCTAGTCCAGGGGAAGATTGATGAGAAAGCCGACAGAGAGAAAAAGCTTTCCCCTGGAGCTGACTTTTAGCCTATTTTACTGTGAAGAAATAAATTTCTCTTTGTTAAAGCCATCCACTTGCAGTATTTCTGTTATAGCAGCACTAGATGACTAAGACAGGGTGGATATGGGTCAGTTGAAAATTAAAATGTACATAAAACTCAATAATAAAGAATAGATAATTGGTAGTCACTATAAAGTCACAGTCAAAATACATAAAAAGAGTTCAGAAAATAAGTTGAGTCAAATATGTGAATTGATGAGTTCCAGGCATGAGGACCAGTTAGATCAAGGCATGAAGCATTCAACTGAGAGTCAGAAAAATCCCAAATAGAAAAATGATGTGCCTGCTTGTGCTCAAAGGCCACAATCAGAGGTGTGCTTTATTCTCATTTTCTCTCTGCAATTGAAATTCCTCTTCTTTAGGAAAAAAGACAGAGCTTCTTAACGACACTAGTGAAGTCCAGCCACATCCTCAAGGGTTATCTGAGAAAATAAGCTCAGCATCTGTGTGCATGATAGGCCTCTGATTCTCAAGTCCTCAACTCAGTGGTGAGGAGCACACCCTTACATTCCATCCAAATTCATACTGTCTATTAAAAAAAAAAAAAAAAATTTTTTTTTTTTTATTCTTTAAGCACTTGTTTTCGAAGGATGTCAAATCTTGTCCTCCAATTTCTAAAACCCTTCTTAATGAAGGCTTTGGCCTTTATGGTTCTTCCAACTGGCCTTCTTCACTGCCCTTCACTCCTGGGTACACATGCAAATGACATTTAAGGCCCATCAATGGTGCTGATTTCTTGTATTAGTCAAGGTTCTACAAAGAAATAGATGACCCACTCAAAACAGGAAAATTTGAAGAGGGTTTTCTTGCATAGATAATATTTACAAAAATGTGGGAGTAGAGAAACTGAAAGGAACAGCAGAATAATCTGAGTCTTAGTAACACTCTTAAGCCAGAAAGGACAAGGGAGAGAATAGCTATGAGAACCTGGAGGAAGAAGGTCACATAACTCCTATGCCCTCTCCTCCAGAAGGATGGCACACTTATATGCAATCATATTGATGTCTATGTTTTCCTGAGCTACACATGTAACTGTGAACAATCCATCCCTGAGATGGAGCATAATCTTCGTAAGAGAATTTCCTTCTGTCATTCCTTAGGAACTAGAACTAAAGAAGAGGTTATCTGCCACAGTGAGAATGTGCTCCAGGCATCTGAGTATCGACACGACTCTAGAAACTTCAGAGACACCACAGGACTAGAAAAGAACTGGATAATAGGATATTTTATTCTTGCCCACACTTAGGGGTACAGAAATTTCCAAAGGTCTCAAGTCAAAGGACACCGAAGCTGGGCTTATCCCCAGTGACTCAAAGAAACAAGGCCAAGAGAGGCTCAAAATTCAGCGCTCAGGAAGATTTACTTAAAACATCATAGAAGACAATTGAATTATATGCGCTACAAATTCCGTCCAAACCTAAGAACCTGTTTCTTTTATTCCATGAGATTGTATCTGAAGCCTTGTGTAGCCAAGATTTATACCTAGAAGTATCTAACTCCCAATGCATATACTTAGCCACTGGTCTTTGAACATGGCTGAGCTGAGTTCCCAGTTTGACCCACCAAAACCCATGGCCTTTGAGTTGGTTCTGACTCATAGCGACCCTTTAGGACAGAGTAGAACTGCCCCATAGGGTTTCCAAGGAGCAGCTGGTGGATTTGAACTGCCGACATTTCAGTTAACAGCTGAGCTGTTAACCACTACGCCATCAGGGCTCCAGTAACTCTAAAAACTTTGACTCATATCTTCTGGTAATGGCTTTCTCCAACCTCTAGCATCCTACCTTCTTCCAAGTGTAAATGGAAGAAGTTGCCGGGCCAAATAGAATAGACAAGTCCTGCTGGCAGTGAAAAAAAGTATGAAAAAATCTTCAAGATGGTCTTCCTTGAAACTCTCTGTGATAGAAAAATGTGTGGCTTAGAAACTTAAAATTTCAGAGGAAAATAGGTATAAAACAAGTCAGAATGAACCTATAAATGTCATTATGGATACTCTTTATAGTCACTAAATTAAATATAAGGACAGCATACTGAATAAATATCAACAACTTACGTATCTCCACGTGTGTAAGATACTTACTACAGTACATTTCATTTCTGTTTACCATTCACTACTTGCTAGAAGTTTTTTACACTCTATCCGCCTCATAGTTTCAATGAGGTACTTGAATTTTTACTACTGATTTTTACTGATAATACACAAGTTAAGGGTCAGTGCTAAATTCTACATTCAAATGTTCAGCGTCTTTCTGATTGTATCTCTTAGAGTCCCATTATGAACTGAGGTACATTTGAGTAATTCAAAAGATCGAGTTTCTTTGGAAAACTTGCAGTCTTGTATCCTCCCCATTATAGAATGTTGTATAGCCCTTCCCCAGCTCATGGTTACTTTATATTGCTTGCATACATCTTAGCTCTCTTCTTAAAGACAATGAATTTTAGTTCTGAGGATCAAGTTTATTTCCCCTATGCCTTCAAAGACACATTTGTGAAAAAGTCTACTCTTTTTCTCTCTTCGCTAGAATGTAAGCGACAGGAGTTCAGGAATCCTTTGTTCAGTAATGTGCCCCAGAAAATAAATGTTTAGTGAAAATTAATGTTTAAATAAAATAATGTTTAACATATAGTAGGTATTCAATAAAATAGTATTTTTTGACTGAAGGCCATACTAATTACCTTCTTTCCCAGTCCCTATTACCAAGTCCCTCTTATTCTATTTATCCCAAAAGAAATTACTCAAATTAGCTGATTGAAGAACTCAAATATCTAAAAAGCTAAGGAAAATTTATGTAGAAATAAATATATGCGCTAAGATATAGAGAAAGAGTAGTTCACATACCGGGAGGAAATTGTTCATTTACCTTTTCACAGAATATATAGGCTATAATGTTTAACGGGAGTCCCCAGCTGGCACGAATGGTTAACCATTCAAGTACCAACTGAAAGAACGGCTATTGGAACTCAACAAGAGGTTCTCAGAAGTAAGGCAGGGCAATCTGCTTCCAAAAGGTCACAACCTTGAAAACTCTACTCTGCAACACATACGGGCACCATGAGTCGGAATCGACTTGATGGCAAGTGATTTAGTTTGTTTTGTTTTTTGTTTGTTTGTTTATGACCCACAAACTTCAATCATTTTGGGATAGCACACAAAAATTATAATGCAGAAAAAGAAAATCTTTAAATTGGATATTAGTTTCTTCATGTCCATCATCTAGTACTTTTATGGGAATTCCCCACTAGCCATCTCCTTTCCCACTCCCACCTTCCACCTCTTCTGTTCTACAGAAAAAAGGTTCTCCTTCATTTTTTCTTTACTAAGTCCACAGACCACACACCTTCTCCAACATGCTGGATAGATCCGACCAAAGTTAAATAATATCAAAATAATCCCTCAGAGAAATATAAAATGAGGGCAGATTTGACAGAATTAGATGGAATTTTAATGTCTCAGGCTGAGGCGTTTGCATTTACTACACAAATTTCAGAGCCTCCAGAAGATAAATTAAGACATATATGACTTACTAATGTATAAAAGAAAGTTTACACTAAGGGATCCTTTCCAGAATAGAGTTTTCTCCAAAGGCAAATTATATCTCCTACCCCTAGGGCCACAGGATATTGGAAGTACAAATAAGGAGGAGGAGGAAAGAAGGTAAGGAGGTGAAAGAGAGAGTGCAGTTTGTCCCCCTCCTTCTAGCAATCAATAATTCAGAAATATTGGGATTCAGTCTCGGAGTCCACTGCTACATTACTCTAACCAACAGTTCAAAATTAGAGGTGTAAGCAGGAATATAGTCAGGAAATACTAGAATTTCTCAAGTCCACCCATCCCGCGCTGGTCACCTTTTGAATTTGATACAGCTGAAAAGGACTCATAGCGTTTCCGAAGATGTCACCTTTCAGAAGCAGATCGCCAGACCTGTCTTCCTAGGTGCATCTTGATGGTTTCAAACCAACAACCTTTCAGCTAGTAGCTGAGTACTTAACCATTTGTGCCACCCAGGGACTCCACATCTGTCCCAGTGACTCCCAACTTGGGGATCCTATCTGCATCACTGTGTGCTTTCTCTGTCCACAAACATCCAAGACATCTCTTTCTTTCCTCACTGGCAGTGACCATTGCCTCACACTGAGCTTCAGACATTTTTGACTTGCTGCCTCTGCAGGCAAAGAGATCCCTCCCACCACCAAGAAGAATAACAGGTGTTGATCATTGGAAGCACGCCCAAGGGCTTACAGAAACAGTGCTAAGGGATCAGAAGGGACTTGGACAAGTATCAATTTGTCTGTCATGGTCTATCTCAATTCTTGTCTATTTCTTTACACCAACTGCTACGGTGATCATCCTATGATTCCAACTGACTATGACATTCTCCTGCTTAAAGGCTTTGGGAGTTCCTCAGCGCCTATAGATTATTTATCTAACATGTGAGTCCCCATATAATCTCACTCCCATCTGTATCTCATTTTAACTCCCCTCACAACCTATGCTGCAGATATTCTGAACTGCTTGCCTTTCCCCAACACATGCCAGGTTCAGTCCTCCGTGTTTTTGTTCACATACTCCTACACCAGAAGAGGTGGTGACTCAAGAAATGGAAGAGATGTGTGACCCTGACCCTGAGGCAGACAAGTAAACCAACCAGTTGCCATCAAGTTTATCCCAGCTCATAGTGATCCCATGACTACAGAGTAGAACTGTGCTCCATAGGGTTTTCAAGGCCGTGAACTTTCAGGAGCAGATGTCCAGGACTTTCTTCCAAGGTGCCTCTGGGTGAGTTCGAACCACCGACCTTGCCCTTAGCAATCAAAGTTTCCCTGAGGCAGACAAGAATGGCAAAAAATTTCTAGGCCACCAGTGACATGATGTGGCCAAAGACCAGAGAATTTCCAAAGTTTTTGATTGGGTGGACAAGTTTTCATATTTTTCTCTCCTAGACAGCACTGCAAGATTTACAGCCTTGGAAACCTTATAGAGCAGTATTACTGGGTCTTATAGCATTGCTGAGTCAGAATTGACTCTACGGCAGTGGGTTTGGTTTTTGTTTTTGCTTTTGTTTTGTTTTGGTATAGACAGCATTGCATCTGTACTGACTTCTTGGAATGAATAAGCCCCTTGAACTTAACACAGGAGGGGTAGAGGGGTAGGAACAAGAATATTTTCACAATAGACACATGGAGACTGCTGAAATTTAATTCAAATATTAAGGCTGCCACCTTATTTCATACACAAATTGAGGTGAGACACATCAGGTGCTTACATTCCTCCCAGGCTTAGGAAAAAAACATCCCTCTTGCTTTCTTTATACCTCTGTGAAGAAGTAATATTTTTACGAATCTCAATGTGCTCTTCTGTTTGTATGTTCATGAACAGGACTTTATCACTACTCACATAAATTATCAATCTGACAGGAAAAGGGAGTGGAGTAAGGGAGGATAAGGATATCACTATTACAAAAGAAAAAAATTACTATTCAATTTCAGTTGGCCAAAATAGATTTTCATGGCTACAACAAGACTACTGGCTCGATAGTCAGAATTTGTCAAGATAGTAAAAGATTTTCTAAATACTTTTCTCTCACTGTAACACAACAAGCCAGGCTTGATAGGCTTGATCACAGAAGATTGCACACAGAATTACGTGAAAGCAGTAAAACCTCATTTCTACAAATTGGGGAGGATTGTGGAGGGAAACATAGGTAGACGGAGGACGTGAGATGCCAGGGTTCATGGTTTCCCCTACTTGAGATCGAACCTCAGGGCAAGTGGGAACCTTATGGAGTGTGGGAAAACCAAAGGTGCCTAGAGAGAGTGGTCTGTTTCTCTGAGTATGGTATAGAGAGGCTGCAGAGCTTTAGGATAACTCTGGCCATCAATTCACAGTGCAAGGGACTTCATTTTCCAGGGGCTACATGAGCTGAATAAGGACATCAGAGCTGCCTATATATTTAGTAGGGGAAGACAGAGGAGGATTGGGAATGTTAGGGCATTAGTGAAAGGCTGGAGTAAAAATGAAGTTACCACAGCATGCAGTGACTTCCAGACCAGAGGCCAACAACCCAAAGTATGGATCCTGGCCAATGGTGTGCTAGTAAATGTTTAACAACTGGCTCTCAAAAGAAAATTCTGTTGTGTAGTCTGTGCCAATTTTTGTGGTGTAAATACTCTTGCTGTTTTTAGGTGCCATCGAGTTGGTTCCGACTTACAGCAACCCTAAGTATAACAGGACAAAATGCTGTCAGGTCTTGCACCATCCTCACAATCGTTGCTGTGTTTGAGCCCATTGCTGCAGCCACTTTGTCAATCCATCTTGTTGAAGGTCTTCCTCTTTTTCACTGACCCTGTACTTTACCAAGCATGATACCCTTCTCCAGAGATTGGTCCCTCCTGATAACATGTCCAAAGTAAGTGAAATGAAGTCTCGTCTCCTCGCTTCTAAAGCACATTCTGGCTATACTTCCTCCAAAACAGATTTGTTCATTCCATGGTATATTCAATATTCTTGGCCAAAAGTATAATTCAAATGCATCAATTCTTCTTCAGTGTCTTAGGCTGGGCCCTCTAGAGAAGAAAACCGGAAAAGCGTATAAATATAGACAGATTTATAGCAAGGAAACAGCTCACTTGTTGTAGAGTCTGGAATATCCCAAGTCCATCGTTCAGGATAGAGGCCTCTCCCAATTCACACAGCAACAGAAGCTGGCAAACCCAAGATCTGCAGTTTGGTGAGCAGGGCTCCTGCTCACAGGCTGTGAAGGTCAACGAATCCGAAGATTTGGAAGAAAGACCACAAGGTTTCTCCTGATTCACGTAGCTGCAGGGGCTGGCAAACCCAAGCTCAGCAGGTCAGGAAGCAGGACTCTTGCTCACAGGCTATGAAGATTGACGAATCCCAAGATCGATAAGTAAGCTGCTAGCTCAAGTCCCAAGAACTGGAAGTCAGACAACAAGAGGTAGCTGCTGAATTCAGAACAAGACAAAAACATTGGCAAGGTGAGCAGGAGGGAAGTAGGCTGCAGAGGGCAGAGAGATGAAGGCTGAAGGGGCAGTGAGCCGCCACAGTCCCCACCCCCACCAGTACCACTCACCAGATTCTATCATGGTGATGATCACATACCAAATTACAATAGGGAAGTGATCACAACGTTATGCAACTGCCAAAACACTGGAAATCACAGCCCCGCCAAGTTGACACACAATATTAACTGTCACCTTGGTTCGGTCTTTAGTCATTGTCCAGCTTTACTATGTATATGAGGTGATTGAAAATACCATGGCTTGGGTCAAGTGCCTCTTAGTCATTAAAGTGACATTTTGCTTTTTAACACCTTAAAGAGGTCTTTTGCAGCAGATTTGTTCAATGGAATACATCGTTTGGTTTCTTGGCTGCTGATTCAATGGGCAAGCTCCAACATGACATCGCTGTATATGCAGCTGGCAATAAATGCTTAGTAGCACACCACTACATAGTATTTCCACCATAAAGATATGAGAGATATGAATAACCTGAAGAATATAGATATTACTAAAACATAGTAAAGTAATTAGAAAATAATGAGTTTTGAATGTTTTAACATAATTTCTTTAATTGAACATTTATATTTTTTTATATTTAATTATATCTAAATTTAATTGCAAGTTTAGCAAACAGTTCACAAAATACCTGAAAATTTAACAATCAGCCAGTACAACCCAACTCCAACTCACAACTGATTCCAGTGATGCATAAGTCACTCCAAAAGCCCAGAATGGGCCATCCTCACCTGTATGGTTCAAGGAACATACTGGACCTGACAGGCCCCCCCAGAAAGAAGAGCAAGTATCCAAGAAACACTCCAACAATTGAAGGTATCCTTTTTCCCTACTATCATAAAAACAATGGAATTATCAAAGACTTTTTAAACTGGAGATGACTAAATTTACTAAACTGACCTGAATTTAGGGGTTTTTTTTTTCTTTTAATCTCCAGAGAAATAGGAATGTGTAAGAAAGATTAGCTCAGTTATTGAAAATTAAGTGCATTTTCAATGCATTTCTGAGTAATGTAAATGTGTGCCCCCACAATACTTCAAAAAAAAAAAAGAATCACAGAAATTAGAGGCCATTAAACAGAGTAGAGTATCCTTTTCAGCTCACATTCTAGCTATGTAATGACTCCTGCTTGCTGTCAAAACAAAAAATAATGAGGATCTAGGGAAATGTAGTCCTCATAGGGGAAATGTTTCAGGGTATAGCTCCCAAGAGTCAAATCATTTTCTTCAAATCTCTTGACAGTGTTTTAAAAAACTGGGTGAAGGAGATCTAGCTAATAATGTAAGAGAAGTCACACTCTATAAAGAGCCTCCAAGGAACAGGGGGTCTCACAGATTCCTAAAACAGTCAATGGGCTGATCCCTGGAAGATTTTAAATCCATCCAAAGCAGAGATCCAGTAACCCATCATCGCAAGCCAGTGGGATGCTCTGAAGGATGCTTTCCTTACCTGCTGGTCCATTCCACCTGAAAACAGACCAGCTTCCTCCAAGATTTTGTTGGTGTGTCCAGGTAAGTCCAAGAAAGAAAATCATCCCTAAAGCAAGATCAATTCACAATAGGAGGAAAGGCTTAATTTTCAGACTTTAGAAGTTTTAGCATTTCTGTCAAAAACATTATCTAGTCTGCCTCTTCTCCACACATCACCCCTACACAGAGAGCTAATATGTTAGGTATATTAATTTTGGCTTAAACTGGCTTTTCTCCAGATTCGAATTGAGAAAAGGCATTTTAAAAGTTTAACATTTATTTTCTCTATTTGGGGGAGGTAATGCAGTCCCTGGGTGGTGATAGAGTTAACGCAGTTGACTACAAATGGAAAGGTTGGAGGTTCAAGTCCACCCAGAGACTATTTCCTAAAAAAATCAACCATCGAAAACCCTATGGAGCAAAGTTCTACTCTGACACACATGGGGTCTCCTTGAGTTGGAATCAACAAAATGGCAACTGGTTTTTATAAAGTGATGTAAATGATGTGTCAGATTCAGCACTACTTTGCAAGATTCCTTAACTCTTATTTTCCCCAGTCATGATCACACTCAGTCCACTTACGTGAAGGCTGGAAGACCTTCCATTTCAAGTAACTTTTCTTATGCAAGCTCTTTTTTTTTTTTTTTAACTTAAGGTAGAAGGACAGATAATCAAAACAATAAAACACGAGTTCTACCTCTCACTGTACCCAAACTCTGTCCTTGCTCTGTCTCTCTGCTCAGACTACCTATCAGGGCCTAAAGCACTAAGTTCTGGGTCTCGTCCCAAAAGCAAACAAGAGTGAACTCAATACTGGTTCATTCCTCATCCCTTAGCCTTAGCAATTCGTATTTGCTCCGAATGGAGATGGCCCAAACCAAAGGTGCCCTATCCAAAACCCTAACTCAAAGTAGAGATGCCAGAAAAAGGCCAAATCCCCTCTGGAATATCTATTTTTTTTTTCTTTTTTAATGAGAAGAGATGCTGCCTGCGAAGGGCTGTGAGTTGGCCTCCTGATGAAGAGGGCAAAGAGTTCATCCTACAGATTCTACGTAACTCTGTAAAGAGGGTCACATCTCTCCCTTACCTTGCTTCTTAGTGTGGCCCTCTTTCTTTCCAACCTCAGGAGCTTCTTCCTTGAATTTCCAGGCCAAAGCCCCTGAACCTCATTATTTGCTGTTTAAAACGTTGACTTGATAAGTAGTGTCACTGGGTTCTTATTTTCTTTCATCATATTTTTTTAATTAAATTCTGACTATTTTATAAAATGGTCTTAGCAATACTAAACACTATTTAAAAGAGGAAGTTTTATGGTGCATATATATAAAATCATCTAAGGTGTGGATACTTAAAATGGTTTTTAAATTGCTGAATCGAAGTTTGCGTCACTCCTCAACTTAAATACCTTAAGATGCCACAGTTTCAAGTGATTAGCAGGCCAGGTGAGTTAAAGGGAGAAGTAGTCAAGACTCTTGGTTTCTTCTATGCTGGTCCCAGATTTTTTCTAAAATCACTCTCTATCTCAAGAGTGATTGAGTCCTTCTGTAAACATGTTCCTACAGAGTTGCCACCTTCTGGAATTCTGCTTTATTCCCATTCTCTACCTTCCTCTGCAGCCCCATTAAAACCAAAACAAAAAAACCGTTGCCATTGAGTCAATTCCGACTCATAGCAATCCCATAGGACAGAGTAGAACTTCCCCATAGGGTTTCCAAGGAGCAACTAGTGGATTCGAACTGCCAACCTTTTGGTTAGCAGCTGAGCTCTTAACCACTGCCCCACCAGGGCAACCCCGTTTCAAACCAAAACCAAACCTGTTGCCATTGATTGATTCCTACCCATACCAACACTATAGGGTCAGCAAAAAAAGGTCAGCAATTCAAATCCACTAGTCACTCCTTGGAAACCCTATGGGGCAGTTCTACTCTGTCCTATAGGGTTGTTATGAGTCCTGTAGGACAACCCCATTAAACCACCCCAAATCAAACCATCATCTTCTGGGGGCTGTCTCTGCCTGGAAAAGACAGCCACTGTAACTACCATCAGTGTCCATGTCCTGCCAGGTCCAGATGGACAAAGCGAAAAGGATCCTTCTCTCAGAATTATGTACAACTGCCAGGGGAAAACTCAGATTGGTGAAAAAAGATAAACTGGGGAGCACTTTTACTGTGCATAAAGATTCATTATGGAAGTTCTTCAGATATTTTTCTTTTCAGTACAATTCTAATCTGATTGATTTATAAAAATTTTATTTTTATTTTGAAATTTGGAAAGACATTTGCCTAAGGTATAAGAATATTTAGAGTATTTATCTTCTCTTACTGATAGAAAAAAATTTGACTCAAAATATTATGAGCATGGCTGTGTTTGAATAACACTTTCTTTACAAAAACAGGGCAACCCCTGCTATAGTTCATAGCTTCTCCCTACTTTCATCTCTTCACCTAAGAGAAAAACTTCTCCGCCACTCACCCAGATATTCACAATCTCTTTCTCTAGTTCCTCCTCACTTTCCTCTCACTTCCATGCTAACTCCTCTGTTGTCCATTCTGCAGGTAAGATCACTCCAGGGGATGGAAAGAGTCAACAGCACACTGTTGACTGAGTTCATCCTGACAGGATTTCCCTACCCAATCAGGCTAAGAACATTTCTTTTTGTGTTCTTTTTGCTCATCTACATCCTGACTCAGCTGGGGAACCTGCTTATTCTAATCACCGTCTGGGCGGACCCCCAGCTCCATGCCCACCCCATGTACATCTTTCTTGGTGTTCTCTCTATCATTGACATGGGCATCTCCTCCATCATTGTCCCTCGTCTTATGATGAACTTCACTGTAGGCATCAAACCCATCCTGTTTGGTGGCTGTGTGGCTCAACTCTATTTCTATCACTTCCTGGGCAGCACCCAGTGCTTCCTCTACACGCTGATGGCCTATGACAGGTACTTGGCCATATGCCGGCCCCTCCACTACCCTGTGCTCATGACTGCTAAGCTGAGCGCTTTGCTTGTGGCTGGAGCTTGGGTGGCAGGGTCAATTCATGGGGCTCTCCAGGCCATCCTAACCTTCCGCCTGCCCTACTGTGGGCCCAACCAGGTAGATTACTTCTTCTGTGACATCCCTGCTGTGTTAAGACTGGCCTGTGCAGATACAACAGTCAATGAGCTGGTGACTTTCGTGGACATTGGGGTGGTAGTTGCCAGTTCCTTCTCTCTGATCCTCCTTTCCTACATAAAGATCATTCAGGCCATCCTGAGAATCCACACAGCTGATGGGCGGCGCCGGGCATTTTCAACCTGTGGAGCCCACGTAACCTTGGTCACCGTGTGCTATGTGCCCTGTGCCTTCATCTACCTGAGGCCTGAAACCAACAGCCCCCTGGATGGGGCAGCTGCCCTATTACCAACAGCCATCACTCCTTTCCTCAATCCCCTTATCTACACTCTTCGGAATCAAGAGGTGAAGTTGGCCCTAAAGAGAATGATAATAGGCCCAGGGACTAAAAGTGAGATTTGAAAGTATGTGTACCCCACTGGAGAAGTCTTCACACTTAGAATCTGTTCTAACGTTTAGATTTTAGAAAGTTTTTTTTTTCCTTCTCGCTTTTACTCTTTTATGTAGCCACATTATATCATCAGTACAACAGTATCAAGAACACTTTAAGGTAAGACACCACTTTAGAGCAGTTCCTTGGTGTCTCCTACAAATAAACAACTTCAGCTTTTCCAAGACTAGAGAGTGAAACTAAAGTCACAGAGAAGATAGCAAAAACTGGCACACTAGACATCCAGAAGGCTGGCATACCAAAAACAACCAGTGGGCTTTTGAGCCTCTAGGTGACATTGGTCAATCCCTCATAAGATGGGTATAGTTGTCTTGAGGGAGGACGTTCTTCAGTGTTGTTTGGATTGGCTATACCTTACTAGCTGGTGCTATAAGAGAACACTATATATGTTCTCTGAGCATCTTAATAGGCCTGGCTTCGGAGACTTCCTGAGACCACAGTGGGTATGCAAAGAGGAGCTAGAGTGCTTACTCCACCTTGCCTGCTAAAGAAATAAACTTTCTCTTAAACTGGTGCTTTCACAAACCAAACCAAACAATCCAGAAGAAAGAATGCAATAAATCCTCTTCAAATGTCTCCAAGCCAAAAAATAAAGCTCAATATGAAATTTCTCATTAAAAAAAATAGGGCAATTGATCAGGACACCAAGATAATCTATCCAAATTAGTATTTCATGACAGTTTAGATTTGTGAGCTTGACAAGCTTTTATTGAATTGGCCAAGGCCAAATAAATATGGAAAAATTTTGTGCAAAGTCTCTGGTTTCCACCCATTAGCACCTCCAAACTTATTTTGTTATGCTTCTGCCTCACTCCCCAGCATTTTTAATTAGATGATTGAAATCACATTATCCATAAAGCAAAGATTTTTCAGTCATAGCAGATATTCAACAGTTTGGGTTTGTGATTTCTCATCCCTGAGTGGCTCACAAGTTCACCTAACTGATGTAAAAGGAGACAGAAAACTAATCATTCTCCCTTGGATAAAGCTAACCCACCCAATTTCTCAACATTTTGTTCAGAAAACAAATAACACACTAGATATCAGCCTCCTCAAACTAAAATATTATTGATGAAGTATCTTAATCTCTTAAAATATTTAATGGATTTTAAAAAAGCTTAAATCTATAGCTGGTAAACCAAAAATTTTCCAAAGCATTTATTTTCCCAATGCATAGCACAACTGTTCCTGTGGCTGTTATCTTAATCAATTAAATAAAATTAAATGAGCTGTAGATGCATAATAAAAATACAGATCAAAATGAGATAATTCTCAAGTAAACATTTGTTTAAAAAGTAGATACATTGAAATATTATTCATCCATAAAGAGGGATGAAATTTGATACATACTAGGGCACTGAAAACATTATGCTGACTGAAATGAGTCAGAACCAAAAGGACAAATATTGTCTGATCCAGCTAATATGAAATGTCCAGAACAGGTAGATGAATAGAGACAAACATTTATTAGTAATTACCAGAAGCTGGGGAGAAAAGGAAAAGGGGAATTATTGCTGAAGGGGTACTGAGTTTCTGAAACATTAAAGAATGGATGGTGGTGATGGTTGTACAACATGATGGATGTAATTTATGTCACTGAATTGTACATTTAAAAATGTTTGAAAGGAGGTGGAACCAAGATGGCATTATAGATGAAAGCACCACGCCATCCCTTCACAGCAAAAACCCGAAAAACTAAGTAAAACGGAGACAAATGTCAATCCTGGAACCCTAAGCATAAAATGAAGAGATAAAGAATTCAGCCAAGCACCGAATGGAATAAGAAACTGACAGAGAACAGAGAGCGAGGAGATACGTGAGGACGTCCCCTATCAGCTAACGCAGCACTGATTCACCGTCTTGGACTGCTGTTGGAAATCAGCGGACAAGGAGTATAGGAAAGCAGCTCCATGGAGCTCCCAGGAGCAGAGAGAGCACCCAGTAACCAGTGATATACGCTTTCCCACCTCCCATCTTTATCCCCCCTGCTCTACCTCTGCCACTTCCTTGCTGGCTGCGGTCGTTCAGCAGGCTGGGAAATGCAGGGTCCATGCCACTTGGATTTGCCCCACCCACATCAGAGATCAGTGGACAGGGAGTACAGGAAAGCAGCTTCAGAGAGCTCCCAGCAGGAAATGGAGCAACCAGTAACCAGTAATAAATGCTTTCGTACCCTCCAACCTTATTCCTCGCCACACCCCACCCCCCACTGCTAGGCCTCCTCTGCTTGCGCAGGTGACAGTCTCTTGGCCGGGAGGCACCAGCTTTGGCCCCAAGCCACTTGAATTTGTCCTGCCCACACTGGTCGGCTCCTTGAGTGCCAAGTGTTTGTTGTTTGTGTCGCTTTTTCCCACTTCTTTTGGTTTCTTCTGTGCCTCTCATGACCTCTCCATCTTTTCCCTTGAACCCCTGGCTCTACGTGTCATCTTTGCTTCTTCTTGAAAGGCTGTGAAGCACTGCTTTGCTGGGGAACTGCTTCCCAGGCCCATGCCACCACGCTGGTGGAGTCCCCAGGATTTTTTGTTTGTTTGTGTTTGTTGTTGTTGTTGTTTTGTTTTGTTTTGTTCTATTTTATTTTCTTTGTTTTCTTTTTCTTTTTTTGTGGCTTGGGAGCCACTTCTGTCTGGGCTGTACTGCTACTTCCCCAATCTCTGCAGCCACAGCAGTGGGATCCCTGGGGGCATTTCCTTTTTCCTTTTTGTCCTCCTTCATTTCTCAGTTTCTCATCTCTCTATACTTACCTTCCTTTCCTGACACTGTGTGACATCTCTACCACTTCTAGCCATGCTGTACTTCGCAGCCTGAGAGCCACTTCCCCAGTCTCTGCAGCTGTACCATTGGGATCCCTGGGGGCTTTGCTTTGCTTTTTTTTTTTTTCTTTTTTTTTTCTTTTTCATCCTTCATTTTTCAGTTTCTCATCCCTCTGTACTTACTTTCTTTTCCTGCCTCTCTATACTTACCTTCCTTTCCTGATGCTGTGTGACATGTCTACCCTTTCTAGCCAGGCTGTACTGTGCAGCCTGGGAGCCACTTCCCCAGTCTTTGCAGCCACACTGGTGGGATCCCTGGAGGCTTTGCTTTACTTTCTTTTTTTTTTTAATTTTTTTTTTTCTTTTCCTCTTTTTTTTTTTTTCTTTCTGTTTTTCTCCATTTCTCATCTCTCCACTCCAACAGAAATTTCCCTTAACACACTTTTTTTTTTTTGGTTCCTGTTTCCCGTACCTATCTTACCTCCACACATCACAACCTCCCCCCTCCTTCCTGCCTATCTGCACCTTGTGCTGAACATCACACCCTGAGCAGCATAGGCATGGCCTACCAGAACCTGCCCTACACTGAATCTCGGCCCACCCTGTCAGCTCTAGTATGTGCCACAAACAACCCAGCCCAGCCCCTCACCTTCAGCTGGACCTGCTCTGCTACACCATAGGTGAGCAACTGGCCCTGCCCATTGGACAAGGAGGTGAAATGTATCATGGCCACGGACAAGCAAAAAACAAAGATTGCGTGGCCTGCCTGCTCACACATAACCAAATAAAATATAAAAGCAGGACAAAACAAACAAATATACAATCAATAAATGAAGAAAATAACTAGTGAATGTCCCAAAGGCAACAAACAATATCAAAACATATTTTTAAAAAAGGAAAAGATAGTTGCAGTAGGCTCCCAAAATAAAACACCAGATGATTTTCCAGTAGAAGACACTAGAACTGCCTGAAAGGGAATTCAAACTTCTTGTATTAAGTACTATCCAAGAGTTGAAGCAAAAACCAGACAAAAATGAGGAAAAAATAGACAAGTTTATGGAAAATACAGACAAAAAAATGCAAAAATTCAGGAAAATAATACAGGAACAAAATCCCAAAATAAATTCACAACTAGAAATCATATAAAAACAACAATTATAAATCCAAAAGATAAAAAACAAGATTTCAGAAATGGACAGTGTCATAGAAGGACTGAGGAGCAGATTTGAAATGATGGAAGACAACATCAGTGAAATTAAAGACAAACACCTGGATACAACTCTGAGGAAAAATCAGAAAAAGGAAAGACGAAAAATGAGAAAAACCTGAGAGTTATGTGGGATACAATGAAAAGCAAAAATTTGAGTGTTATCGGAGTTCCAGAACAGGGGAAAAACAGAAACCATGGAGAGGATCATTGAAGAATTGCTGACAGAAAACTTCCATAGTATCATGAAACATGAACATTTGACCATCCATGAAGCTTAACGAACCAACATAGGATAGACCCCAAAAGAAAATCACCAAGGCATATCATAACCACACTTGCTAAAGCCAAAGACAAAGAAAGAATTCTGACAGCAGCTCTAGAAAAACAAAAAGTCATATACAGAGGAGAAACAAGACTAAGCTCTGATTATCTGGCAGAAATCATACAGGCAAGAAGGCAATGGGATGATATATATAAAACCTTGAAAGAAAAAAATTGCCAACCAAGAATAACATATCCTAAAAAACTTTTGTTCAGATATGGTGGTGAAATTAGGATATTTCCAGATAAACAGAAATTAAGGGAACATGTAAAGCCAAACCAAACTTACAAGAATTATTAAAGGGAACCCTTCTGCCTGAGAACAAACAACATCAGACCACAGCCTGAATCTAGGATGCAAGATTGTACCAGCCAGATACCAACCCAGGAAATGAACTCTCAATGACTATCCACAACCAAAAGAATTACAACAGGGAACCAGAGAGGTTAATTTGCAAGTGGCAACAACTTCAGAACGAATAAACGGTGTAGGTATAGAACTTTCTAATGGAGAGGAAGGCAAGGCAATACCAAGTAATAATAGACTGGTTCTAACCTAGGAAAATAAAGGTAAATTTCAAGTTAACCACAAAGAAAGTTAACAAACCTACTCATCAAAATAAAGAAGAAAACATAAAGTCTCCTTAAAAATGAAATCTACAAAAACAAAAGAAATGAAAAAAAAAATCCACAGACAAAAGGAATTCAGCACAGGAGAGTAAGAGGAACAAAGAAAATGTCAGCACCACACAAAAAAAGGCTCTACAAAATGATAGCAATAAACTCACACCTATCATAATTACACTGAATGTAAATGGCCTAAATGAACCCATAAAGAGACAGAGAGTGACAGAATGGATTTTAAAAAAGAAAAAAACAGGATCCATCAATATGCTATCTACAAGAGACACACCTTAGAAACAAAGATGTAAATTTATTACAAATCAAAGGATGGAAAAAAATACATCAAGCAAACAGCTACCAAAAAAGAGCAGGAGTTGCAGTATTAATCTCAGATAAAATAGACTTTACAACAAAATCCACCATAAAAGACAAAGAAAGGCACCATGTAATGACTGAAGGAACGATCTATCATGAAGTCTTAACCATAACAAACATCTACGCACTAAATGGCAGGGCTGCAAAATACAGAAAACAAACTCTAACAGCACTGAAAAGAGAACTTGACAGTTCCACAATAAGAGTAGGAGACTTCAACACACCACTCTCAGTAAAGGACAGAACATTTAGAAAGAAACTCAACAAAGATACAGAGGAGCTAAAGAGCACAAGCAGCCAACTCGACCCCATAGATATATGCAGAACACTCCACTCAACAGCTGCAAAGTGCACATTCTTTCCCAATGCATGTGGAACATTCTCCAAAATAGACCACATCTTAGGCCACAGAGCAACCCTCAACAAAATCCAAAACAATGAGATAATACAAAGTATCTTCTCTGACAACGACGAAATCAAGGTAGAAATTAACAACAGGAAGAGAAGGAAAAAAAATCAATTATATGGAAACTGAATAACACTCTGCTAAAAATCACTGGGTAGTAGAAGAAATCAGAGATGGAATCAAAAAATTCCTAGAGTCAAATAAGAATGAAAACACATCATGCCAAAACCTTTGAGAAATAGCAAAGGCAGTCCTCAGAGGTCAATTTATGGCAACAGACGCACACACCAAAAAAAAAGGGACAAATCAAAAGATTAGCTAACAAAGCTTGAACAAATAGAAAGAGAATGGCAAAAAAAAAAAAAAAAAAAAAAAAATCCCACAGCCACCAGAAGAAAGGAAATGGTATTGGGGAAAAGATAGTCTTTTTAATAAATGATGCCGGCATAACTGGGTATCCATTTGCAAAAAAATGAAACAGGACCCATACCTCACACCATGCACAAAAACTAACTCCAAGTGGATCAAAGACCTAAACATAAAGACTAAAATGATAAAGATCATGGAAGAAAAAATAGGGACAACGTTAGGAGCCCTAATACAAGGCATAACCAGAATACAAAACATTACCAAAAATGACGAAGAGAAACCAGATAACTGGGAGCTCCTAAAAATCAAACACCTATGCTCATCTAAAGACTTCACCAAAGAGTAAAAAGACCACCTACAGACTGGGAAAGAATTTTCAGCTATGACATCTCCAATCAGCACCTGATCTCTAAAATCTATATGATTCTGTTAAAACTCAACCACAAAAAGACAAACAACCCAATCAAGAAGTGGGCAAAGGATATGAACACGCACTTCACTAAAGGAGATATTCAGGCAGCTAACAGATACATGAGAAAATGCTCCAATCATTAGCCATTAGAGAAATGCAAATTAAAACTACAATGAGATTCCATCTCACTCCAACAAGGCTGGCATTAAGCCAAAAAACACAAAATAATAAATGTTGGAGAGGCTGTGGAGAGATTGAAACTCTTATACACTGCTGGTGGGAATGTAAAATGGTACAACCACTTTGGAAATCTATCTGGTGTTTCCTTAAAAAGTTAGAACTACCATACAACCCAGAAATCCCACTCCTCGGAATATACCCTAGAGAAATAAGAGCCTTGACACAAACAGATATATGCACACCCATGTTTATTGCAGCTCTGTTTACAATAGCAAAAACCTGAAGCAACCAAGGTGTCCATCAATAGACGAATGGTTAAATAAATTGTGGTATATTCACACAATGGAATACTACGCATCGATAAAGAACAGTGAGGAATCTGTGAAACATTTCATAACATGGAGGAACCTGGAAGGCATTACGCTGAGGGAAATTAGTCAGGGGCAAAAGGACAAATATTGTATAAGACCACTATTATAAGATCTTGAGAAATAGTATAAACTGAGAAGAACACATACTTTTGTGGTTACGAGGGTGGGGAGGGAGGGAGGGTGGGAGAGGGTTATTTACTGATTAGTTAGTAGATAAGAACTACTTTAGGTGAAGGGAAGGACAATACTCAATACATGAAAGGTCAGCTCAACTGGACTGGACCAAAAGCAAAGAAGTTTCTGGGATAAACTGAATGCTTCAAAGGTCAGTGGAGCAAGGGCGGGGGCTTGGGGACTATGGCTTAAGGGGACTTCTAAGTCAATTGGCAAAATAATACTATTATGAAAACATTCTGCATCCCACTTTGAAATGTGGCATCTGGGGTCTTAAATGCTAACAAGCGGCCATCTAAGATGCATCATTTTGTCTCAACCCACCTGGATCAAAAGAGAATGAAGAATACCAAGGTCACACAATAACTATGAGCCCAAGAGACAGAAAGAGCCACATGAATCGGAGACTTACATCATCCTGAGACCAGAAGAACTAGATGGTGCCCAGCCACAACCGATGACTGCCCTGACAGGGAGCACAACAGAGAACCTCTGAGAGAGCAGGAGAATAGTGGGATGCAGACCCCAAATTCTCATAAAGAGACCAGACTTAATGGTCTGACTGAGACTAGAGGAATCCCGGCGGTCATGGTCCCCAAACCCTTCTGTTGGCACAGGACGGGAACCATTCCCGAAGACAACTCATCAGACATGGAAGGGACCGGACAATGGGTAGGAGAGAGATGCTGATGAAGAGTGAGCTACTTGTATCGGGTGGACACTTGAGACTGTGTGGGCATCTCCTGTCTGGAGGGGAGATAGGAGGGTAGAGAGGGTTAGAAACTGGCAAAATTGTCACGAAAGGAGAGACTGGAAGGGCTGACTCATTGGGAGAGAGTAAGTGGGAGTATGGAGTAAGGTATATATAAGCTTATATGTGACAGACTGACTTGATTTGTAAACGTTCACTTAAAGCTCAATAAAAATTATTAAAAAAAAAAGAAAGGAAATGGTAAAGATAGAGACAAAATAGAGAATAGAAAAAACAATAGAAAGAATCAACAAAGCAAAAGGTTCGTTCCTTGAAAGGCTCAACAAAATCAACAAACCACTGGCCAAACTGACAAAAGAAAAACACAAAAGGATACAAATAACCCAAATAAGAAATGAAATGGGGGACATTACAACAGACCCAAATGAAATAAAAAGGATCATAACAGAGTATTATAAAAAACTATACTCCAACAAATTTGAAAACCTAGAGGAAATGAACAAACTTCTAGAAACCCACTACCTACCCAAACTAACACAAAATGATGTTGAAAATCTGAACAGACCCATAACAAGAGAAGAGATTGAAAAGGTAATTTAAAAAACTTCCAACAAAAAAAAACCCTGGCCCAGATAGCCTCACTGGAGTATTCTACCAAACACTCAGAGAAGAGCTTACACCAGTACTACTCAAAATATTTCAGAACATAGTAAAGGAAGTGGCACTTCCTAGTTCATTCTATGAAGCCAGCATAACCCTGATACCAAAAACAGGCAAAGATACCACAAAAAAGAAAATTACAAAACAACATCACTCATGAATATAGATGCAAAAATTCTCAACAAAACTCTAGCCACTAGAATTCAGCACCATATCAAAAAAAAAAAAAAAAATACACTATGAACAAGTAGGATTCATATCAGATATGCAAGGATGATTCAACATTAGAAAATCAATCAAAGTAATCCTCCACATAAATAAAAGAATCACATGATTACCTCAATAGACCCAGAAAAGGCATTTGACAAAGTCCAATACCCATTCCTGATAAAAATCCTCGATAAAATAGGGATAGAAGGGGAATTACTCAACATAATAAAGGGCATCTATGCCAAGACCTAGCTAGGGCAGTAAGGCAAGAAAAAGAAATAAAGGGCATCCAAATTGGTAATGAAGAGGTTAAACTGTCCCTATTTGTGGATGATATGATACTATACATAGAAAACCCAAAAGACTCCTCAAGAAAACTACTGGAACTAATAGAAAGATTCAGCAGAGTTGCAAGATACAAGGTAAAAAACATACAAAAATCAGTTGGATTCCTATACACCAATAAAGAGAATGATGAAAAGGAAATCAGGAAAACAATACCATTTATCATAGCCCTAAAAAAATAAAATATTTAGGAATAAATCTAACCAGGAATGTAAAAGACCTATACAAAGAAAACTACAAAACGCTACTGGGAAAAAAAAAAAAAGAGAGAGAGAGAGAGACCTACATAAATGGAAAAATATACCATGCTTATGGATACATAGTAGACACAACACTGTGAAAACGACAATTCTACCCAAAACAATTTACAAATACAATGCAATCCCTATCCAAACACCAACATTATTCTTTAAAGAGATGAAAAAACTAACCATTAACTTTATATGGAAAGGGAAGTAGTCCCAGATAAGTAAAGCTCTGCTGAAGAAGAAGAAGAAAGTAGGAGGACCTACACCACCTGACCTCAGAACCTACTATTCAGCTACGGTAGTCAAAACAGCCTGGTACTGGTACAACCACAGATACATTGACCAATGAAAGAGAATTGAGAACCCAGATGTAAATCCATCCACCTATGATCACCTGATCTTCAGCAAGTGCCCAGAGCCCATCAAATGGGGAAAAGACAGCCTTTTTAACAAATGCTACTGGCAAAGCTGGATGTCCATCTCACACCATATACAAAAACTGATTCAAAATGGATCAAAAACCTAAATATAAAATCTAAAATGATAAAGATCACAGACGAAAAAATAGGGGCAACACAAGGGGCCCTAATACAGGGCATTGACAGGATACAAACCATAACCGACAATAGAAAAACTCTAGAAGATAAGCTAAATGACTAGGATCTTCTAAAAATTAAACACGCTCATCAAAAGAGTTCACCAAAAGAGTAAAAAGACAACCTAGAGACTGGGGGAAAAAATTGGCTATTACCAATCAGACAAAGGTCTAGTCTCTAAAGTCTACAAGAAAATCCAAACCTCCACAGCAAAAATACAAATAATCCAATTAAAAAATGGGCAAAGGTAATGAACAGACACTTCACCAAAGAAGACATTCAAGCAGCCAACAGACACATGAGGAAATGCTCATGATCACTAGCCATTAGAAAAATGTGAATCAAAACCACAATGAGATATCATCTCACCCCGACATTACTGGCACAAATCAAAAAAACAGGAAATAAGATGTTGGAGAGTCTACAGGGAGATTGGAACTCTTATGCTCTGCTGGTGGGAAGGCAAAATGATACAAGCATTTTGGAAAACGATATGGTACTTCCTTAGAAAGGTAGAAATAGAAATACCATCTGATCCAGCAATTCCACTCTTAGGAATATGCCCTAGAGAAATAAGATTTGTCACACGAGTAGACATATGCACACCCATGTCCATTGCAGCATTGTTCACCATAGCAAAATGATGGAAACAACCTAGATGCCCATCAACAGATGAATGGATAAACAAACTATGGTACATACACACAATGGCGCATTATACAATGATAAAGAACAAAGATGAATCTGTGAAGCATCTCATAACATGGATGAATCTAGAAGGCATTATGCTGAGTGAAATAAGTCAATCACAAAAGGACAAATATTGTACAAGACCACTACTGTAAAACTCATGAAAAGGTTTACACAAAAAAAGAAACAATCTTTGATGGTTATGAGGGAGGGGAGTAGTAGGGATGGAAAAACACTAAATAGACAACTGGTAACTTTAGTGAAGGGTAAGACAGCACTCAGCCCTGGGTATGCCAGCACAACTTGTACAAGGCAAGGTCATGGAAGCTCCATAGACACATCAAAACTCCGTGAGGTACTGAATTGCTGGGCTGAGGGCTGTGGGAACCATGGTTTCGGGGAACATCTAGCTCAATCAGCATAACACAGTTTATAAAGAAAATGTTCTACATTCTACTTTGGTGAGTAACATCTGGGGTCTTAAAAGCCTGTGAGGGGCCTTTTAAGACACTCCACTGGTCTCATCCCTTCGGGAATGAGTGAGAATGAAGAAAACTCAACATAGAAGGGAAAGATTAGTCCGAAGGACCAGTGGACCACATCTACCACAGCCTCCATCAGATTGAGTTCAGTACAACTAGATGGTGTCCAGCTACCACCACTGAGTGCTCTGACAGGGATCACAGTAGAGGGCCCTGGACTGAGCTGGAGAAAAATGTAGAACAAAATTATAACTCACAGAAAAAGACCAGACTTAGTGGCCTGACAGAGACTAGATAAATCCTGACAGTATGGCCCTGGACACCCTTTCGGCTCAGTAACGATGGCACTCCCGAGGTCCTCCAGCCAAAGATTAGACAGGCCCATAAAATGAAACAGGACTAAAGGGGCACAACAGCCCAGGTACAAGGACTAGAAGGCAGGAGGGGAGAGAAAAGCTGATAATAAGGAACCCAAGTTTGAGAAGGGAGAGTATTGACATGTTGTGGGGTTGTTAACCAACATCATAAAACAATGTGTACTAACTGTTTAATGTGAAACTAATTTGCTCTGTAAACCTTCATTTAAAGTACAATTTTAAAAAAAGTTTGAAATGGGAAATGTTTTGTTATATGCATTTTACCACAATTAAAAAAAAAAATTTTTTTAAGTAGATTGGCACTTCACATACACTAGGGTGGCTTTAGTTAAAAAAAAAAAAAAGGAAAATAGCAAGTGTTGGTAAAGAGGTGAAGAAATTGGAACCCTCATACGTTGCTGGAGGAAATATAAAAAGTTATCAGAAAAGTAATATTATGTCCTCCTTCTGGTTAATCTTGAGGATTATGTCCTAAATTTTTGCCATATCCTCACTATAATTGGTCTTAGCAGATGTTATTTGTTGGAGACAGAGATGAGGATGCTTCCAAAAGACTATCTATTGTAGTTTTATTCTTGGCTTGATAAGGTCCATGCTCTCTTACATAACATAGCCCGAAGGGAAAAAAAAAATACGTCTATCCTAGTACTTTGACTCCAAGATAAAAAGCCAGCACAAGTATTGGGTTTTTTAATTTCTGCCTTTTGACTGGACAATCTAATCCATTTACATTTAGAGTAATTATTGATAAGGAAGGACTTACTTTTGCCATTTTGCTATTTATGTTTTATGTGTCTTATACCGTTTTTGTCCCTCATTTCCTTTAATATTGAATTCTTTTGTGTTTGGTTGATTTTTTGCTGGGAATAATTTTGATTCCTTTCTTTCATTTTGTGTATATTTTTTAAGATATTTTCCTTGTGGGTACCATGGGGATTACATTTAACATCCAAAATTTATAACAACCTATCAATTTAAATTAAAAAAAAATTTTTTTTTATTTAAATTGATACCAACTTAACTTCAATAACACAAAAAAATTCTATTCCTATACCAGTCCTCCCCCACTTTGTTCTTGTTATCACAAATTACATTTTTATACATTGTGTGTCTGAGAACAAATTTACACTTATTTCTATGCATTTGTCTTTTTAAATTATGTAGGACGTAACAACTAAAGTTAAAAACCAAAGATACTATAAAACTGGCCCTTGTATTTCCCCCATGAAAGTACCCTATTGGAGACCTTTTTTTCTACACATGGCTCCATGTTATTGTCTAGTCTCCTTCATTTCAATCTGAAAGGCTCCTTTTAGCATTTCTTTGTAGGGCAGGCCTAGTTGTAAAGAACTTCTGAAGCTTTTGTTTACATGGGAATGTCTTAATTTTGCCCCTATTATTTTTTTTTTTATTGAAGGATTGTTTTTCTAGGTACAAAATTCTTGTTTGACAGTTTTTTTCTTTCAGCACTTTAAATTTGTCATTCCCGTGCCTCCTGGCCTCCCAGGTTTCTGAGGGGAAATCAGTGCTTAAGCATGTTGAGGATCCCTTGCGTGTGATGATTCACTTCTTTCTTACTTTCTTTCAAGGTTCTTTTATCTTCGGTTTTTGAGAGTTTATCATGTGTCTCAGTGTGGTATCTTTGGGTTTCTCCTATTTGGAGTTCATTGAGCTTCTTTATGTGTAGATTTATAACTTAGATTAAATGTGGAATGTTTTCTGCCATTATTTCTTCAAATACTCTTTTGGTTCCTTTCTCTCTCTCTTCTTTTCGTTTGCTTAATGGTGTCCCACAATTCTTTTAGGCTCTGTTCAATTTCCTTTTTTCTTTTTCCTCGTCAGGGAAATTCAGTTGGCTCAACAATGTCAACTGTCTCATCTGTTAGTTCATTGATTCATTCTTCTGCTAACCGAAATCTGCAGTTGAGCTTCTTCACTGAATTTTTCATTTCAGTTGTTGTATTTTTCAGCTCCAATAAGTCTATTCGGTTCCTTTTCATAATGTTTATCTCTTTACTGATATTCTTGTTTTATTTATGTATTATTTTCCTGATTTTTTTTTTTTTTAAGTTCTTTGTCCATGTTTTAGCTCTTTGAGCATCCTTAACACTGTTGTTTCAAAGACCTCCAGTCTCTCCATTATCTGAACTTCTATGGGGATGGTTTCTGTCTCTTCGTTTTGTTCATTATGAATGGGTCATCCTTTCTTGTTTGTTTGTATGCCTTCTTTTGTTGTTGTTGTTGTTGAAATTAGGAGACATTTGAAAATTATACTTTGTTAGCTCTGAGACTCAGATTTTTCCCCGTTGCCTGGGCTTGATATCTTTTAATTGATGAAGTTCGTAGTAGTCCATCTGATCAGTGACCAACACTTACGACTTTGCAATGACTGCCCTCTGGGACATGTGTGGACACTGAGGACCCTGTCCCCCAGCCGATGCCCAGCTAGTGTTTCAAAAGAGATTTCCTTGTACTCTAGGAAGAAAGAAAAAGAAAACAGTACTGTGGGAAATTCTTAACTAACACATAGATCAAAGAGAATAGGCAAACTCATTTTTCAGTTGTACAGCCTACTTACTATTTGAAATAGAAAAAAAAATTCTGGATATTAAGGGCACAAACATTGTATCTGAGTCACATGTTGTTTATTAGTTTTTTAGATAACAGGTAAGTGAAATGCAAAAATGATGCAATCTCCTATAGCCCTACAATTGTAATATCTGTCCTGTCGTTGTTGTTGTTATGTGCTGTCAAGTTGATTCTGACTCATAGTAACTCAACAGGATGGGGTAACTGCTCTGTAGGGTTTCCAAGGCTGATTACCACAAGAGGCAGATTACCACATCTCTCTCCCATGGAGAGTCTGGTAGGTTCAAATCACTCACCTTTCAGTTAGCAGCTGAGCACTTAACAACTGCATCATCAGGGCTTCTTCATATTTGTCCAAGTAACTCCCAATCTGGAGAGCATATTTGCATCACTGTGTGCTTTCTCTGTCCGCAGACATCCAAGACATCTCTTTCCACAGTGGCAGTGACCAGAGACTCACACTGAGCCTCAGGCACTTCTGACTTGCTGTCTCTGCAGGCAAGAGGTCCCTCCCACCACCAAGAAGAATAACAGGTACTGATCACTGAAAACACATCTGAGGGAAGAGGCCTACAGAAATACTGATAAGGGATCAGAAGGGATTAGGCAAGTACCAAGTTGTCCATGATGATCTATCTCAATTCCAGTCTACTCTATACAACTGCCATAGTGATCATCCTACAGTTTCAAACTAATGTGACATTCTCCTGCTTAAAGCCTTCAGTGACTCCCCAGGCCTACAGATTACTTATCTATCATGTGAGTCCCTCTGTAATCTCACCCCCAGCTAAATCTCGTTTTAATTTCACTCACTACCTATGCTGCAGATATTCTGAACTGCTTGCCCTTCAGCACACACACACGGCTGCTTCAATTTTCCATTTTTTGTTCACATTGCTTCCCTGCTGAAATGTCCCTCTGTGTCCACCCATCTTTCAAGGAGCATCACAAGAGTTACCTACTCTGGCAAATTTTCCTAACCTCTGCCTTTCCCATTATCTACACCAAAACCATCCAGCAAACTAAACTAATCCTTCTTTGCGGTCCCACTCTAACTTGTAGTTGATATAGTCTTCTTACCCTAAACTTCCTGAGGATAGATAACTAACAAGTGGAGGTATCCAGCAGAAATCTGATGGCACTAAATTTAAATGACAAACTCAAGATCATGAGTATTGAGTAATCTTTGAAGGATCTTGGCATAGAAGGGATGAATAGAAATCGAAAAGAGGTATACAAATTCATAAGATATATTATGTATAATGTATATTTTTTATCTGGTGGGGCTTTATTTCCCCAAAAATCATACTAAAATGAAAATGAATATTAGATGAGAGAGAGAGGACAGACTACTATCATGGTTTGGGCTTGAATTCAGCATGGGGAGAAATTAAGTTTCCAGGAACAATGTAGGACTGAGTGTGGAGAGCCTCCAAACTCAACCCTATTGGAAGAGTTACACTGGGTATAACTGGGTGATGCAAACAGTTAAGAACTTGACTACTAGCCAAAAGTTTGGTGGTTCAAACCCACCCAGAGGTGCCTCAGAAGACAAGCCCGCCTATCTGTTTCCAATAGGTCACAGCCTGGAAAATCTATGGAGCACTTATACTCTGCACACAGGGGGTCGTTCTGAGTCAGAATCCACTTGATGGCAACTAACAATACAACACACTTACATGAGTTGACCACAAGATCCCAGGCTGTTGAATCTGTACGCATGGTCTTGGTAACGAAAGGAGAAAGACTTCCTGTCCTACGTCTGCACATCAAGAGGTGGTGACTCAGGGAGTGGAAGAGACATGCTCCTGGCACTGAAACAGATACAAAAATAAAAAACTGAAGCAGTTGCCGTCAAATGGATTCAGACTCATTGCGATCCTATAGACAGAGTAGAACTGCCCTATAGGGTTTCCAAGCCTGTAAATCTTTACAGAAGCAGATTGCCAAATCTTTCTCCCAAAGAGCTGGTGGGTTCAAATGCCAATCTTTTGGTTAGCAACTGATCACTTAACCACTGCACCACCAGAGTTCCTTATTGAAGCAGATCCAAAAATCGAACCAAACCCGTTGCCATCAAGTTGATTCCAACTCATAGGGACCCTATATGACAGAGTAGAACTGTCCCATAGCGTTTCCAAGGAGTGGCTGGTGGATTCAAACTGCCCTGAGGCAGATAAAAAAATAGGAATGTCAAAAAACTTATGGCCCACCAACAACACCATTTGGCCAAAAAGCACAGATTTCCAAAGCTTTTAATTTGGTGGACAAGTTCCATATTTTGTCTTCTAGAGAGTGTTGCATCTGTACTGGCTTCTTGGAATGGATAAGCCCCCACATAAAAAAAGGTGGGAATAAGGACATGTTCACAATAGGTGCATGGAGACTACTAAAATTTAATTCACACATTAAAAGCAGTCACCTCATTTTGCACTCAAGCAGAAACGACACCCATCAGTTGCTTACATTCCTCCCAGGAATAAGAAGAAACATCTTTATTTCTTCATACCTCTGCGAAGCAGTAGTATTTTTAAATATGTTTAAAAATTGCAAGGCAGAGGCGACTGACCTCCTCTAACTTCACAAGGGGGAAGCAGAATCAAGATCAACACCTAAGGCTGATTCTTATGAGGCAGAGGTCAGACATAACTAATCTCTCTGCCATCTTTACCAGTTTTGATACCTACTGTCCCTCCCATGGCATTTTTTACTTCTCTGCTGAGTTCGATAATTCATTGCAATGGCCACACAGAACTCACAGACAAGACTCACGATTATGGGGTTTATTAGGGAAGTAAACAGATTACAGTTCAGGATCAGGAACACTCAGGATACTGTTTTTTCCATCAGGACATCCTCTTCTCAGCCGTGCCTACAGGCACGTCTCTCTCTGGCACTCAGCCTCTGCACTACTCTGGCAAGTGTTACAAAGCTCTTTTAACTCTACCAAAAATTACCCCCAAGGCACCCCACTCTGACAGTAAACCTCAGCCCGAAGGCACTCAGCTCTAGCTCCACAGGTCGGTAAACCTAGCTCCACCAAGTGCCCAGGGGCACCCTATCCCTCTAGAAAGCCTCCTATCTGAAGGCACTCAGCTTTCTTGCTCCGTGGGTTGGGCTGTCTCCTGCTTGTCTCTTAGTTCTGCTGCCTCTGCTACTACTGTTTCTCTGCCACTGCTTCTCACCGTCTTGCCATCTTTAGTTTTACAGCTCTCTCTCTGTCTCCTGGATCTAGGAAGTTCTCAGCCAGAGATCGTAAGTGCAAAGAATACACTCTACTCCTGGCTCTTCTTCCTAGATGGTAGTGAGACCCTCTCTTCCCACCTCTGTCTGGGATGGCTCATTTTAAGCCTGGTGGGATGGCAAAACTGACTAGTTCCATTGGTGGACCAAAATTACCTTATTTGCGCAGGCTCCAATCACTTGGGTGGAAGTTACAAGACCATGTCGAGAAAGACCACACAAAAGCAATCCATCACACCACAATATCTCAATGTGCTCTTTGATTTGCAGGTTTATGAAAAGGACTTTACCCCTACTCACTTAAAGCATCAGTCTACCAGGAAAAGGGAATGAGGTAAGGACGGATAATTAGGATGGCAGTGTTACAAAAGAAATAAACAAGAATTGCTATTCAAGTTCTGGTGGCCAAAATAGTTTCACGGCTGCAGCAAGACAATTGTCAGAATTTGTCAAGACAGTAAAAGATTTCCTAAATTACTTCATCTCCCACTATAACACATCAAGCCAGTCTTGATAGACTGAATTACAGAAGATTGCATACAGAATTAAGCAAAAGGAGGAAAACCTCATTTCTGCAAATTTGGGAGGATTGTGGAGGGTAGACTGAGGATGTGAGATGCCAGAGTTCATGTTTTCCCCAACTTGAAATCAAACCTCAGGGGAAGTGGAAACTTGAGGGACTGTAAGAAAACCAAAGGTCACCAGAGACAGTGGCCTGTCTCTCTGGATATGGTATGAAGAGGCTGCAGAGCCTTAAGATAATTCTGGCCATCAATTCGTAATGCAAGGGAGCATAAGTATATAAACTTGGCTTTCCAGGGACTACATGAGGTGAATAAGGACATCAGAGGCACCTATATATTTAGTAGTAGAAGACAGAGGAGGATTGGGAATGCCAGTGCAGTAGTGCAAGGCTAAAGTAAAAGTGAAGTTACCACAACATGTAGTGACGTCCACACTAGAGGTCATCAACCCAAGGTATGGATTTCAGCCAAAGGTACGGTGGTAAATATTTAACAACTAGCTCTAAAAAAAAAAAAAAAAGCCCTGATTTGTACCTGTGCCAATTTTCATGGTGTAAATACTCTTATCGTGGTCTATTTCAAGCTCCAGCATGAGGTCACTGTATATGGTTTTGGCAAGAATGTTATATAGTATTTCCACCTTAAAGATATAATAGATGTTATAGTTTTCTTCAAGTATGTTTTTTCAAATCTCTTGACAGTGTTCTAAGTAACTGGATCAAAGGAGATCTAGTTAATCAAGTATGTAAAATTCAAGACAATAAGTGGAGCACTTCTCTCTACAGTGAGCCTCCAAGGTCAGAGGGTCTCACAGATTCCTTAAACAGTCAATGTGCTGATACCCTGGAAGATTCTAATTCTATTCCAAAGGAGATATCCATAAATACAATAATTAGTAAAATGTAGTTAAATAATTAGAATATGATGAATTTGGGGTACATTTGTTTTAATACAATTTATTTAATTAAAATTTTATATTTAATTACAAGCTTATTTTTAACGCTATCAGTTTAACAACCAGCTCACAAAATTCCTGAAACTTTAACAATTAGGCATAGTAAACCAGTACTAACTCCACCACACAACTGGTTCCAAATATGCATAAGAGCAAGTCACCTCAAAAGCTCAGATAGGACCAAACTCACCTGTGTTGTTCAAGGAGTCTACCAGACCTGCCACATGCCAACAAAGAACAGTAAGTATCCAAGGAACACTCTAACAATTTGAAGCCATCCTCTTTCTCCACTGTCATAAGAACAATGGAATCATCAAAGACTTTTTAAACTGGAGAGGATTAAATTTATTCAATTTTTTTTCTTTTATTATCCAGAGAAGTGAGAACATGTAAGAAAGTTTAGCCCTCATCCACTGCTTATAGGAATATAAAATGGTACAGCCATTGTGGAAAACTATGTGCTGTTTCCTCAAAAAGTTGAACATGGCATTACCGTATGACCCAGCCATCCCAATCCTAGGTATATACCCAGAAGACATGAAGGCAGGAAGACAAACAGAGACCTGTACACTAATGTTCATGGCAGCACTTTTCATAATAACCAAATGCGGAAACCATCAACAAATGAATGGATAAGCAAAATGTGGTATTATACACACAATGGAATAACTGGTGTTGTTAGGTGCCATAGAGTTAATTTTGAACCAATGTGGCAGAGTAGAATTGTCCGGTAGGGTTTCCTAGGCTGTAATATTTACAGGAGCTGATTGCCCACTTAGGTGCTGGTGGGTTTGAAACTGACCTTTTGGTTAGCAACCCAGCACATATCATTGTGCCACCAAGGCTCCTTAAATGGAATACTAGTCAGCCATGAAGAGAAACGAAGTTCTGGTGCGTGACACAACATGGATGAACATTGAAAACATCATGCTAAGCAAAATAAGTCAGTCACAAAAGGACAAATACCATAGGACCACACTTACATGAAATAAGCAAATATATACAAACCAAAGATTATTAGTGTTGTCAGAGGTTGAGAGGGAAGAAGAAAGAGGGAGTTTTTGCTTAGGGGGCAGAGAGTTTTTACTGTTAACAATATAGCATGTTTTATGTATATTTTTACCACGATAAAATTTTTTTTTAAAGGAAGATTAGCTCTATTATTGAAAATTAAGTATGTCTCAATGCCCTTCTGAGTATAGTGGGGGAAATGTGTGCCCCCACAACACTTCAGAGAAAAGGAATCACAGAAATTAGAGCCCATTTAAACAGAACAAGCTATCCTTTAGAGTCCACTTTCTAGATATGTAATGATACATGCTTGCTGCAAGAACAAAAAATAAGGAGGATCTAGGGAAATAAGTTTCTCTAGGGGAAACACTTCAGGGTAGAGCTCCCAAGAGTCAAATTGCTTTCTTCGAATCTCTTGACAGTGTTTTTAAAACCTGGGTGAAGGAGAACTAGCTAATAATATAAATGATGCAAAATTCAAGACAATAAGTAGAGAAGTTGCACTCTGTAAAGAGCCTCCAAGGGTTGGGGGGTGTCTCACAGATTCCTAAAACAGTCAGTGTGCTGATCCCTGGAAGATTCTAATTCCATCCAAAGCGAGATCCAGTGACTCCTCACTACAAGCCAGAGGGATGCTCTGAAGTACGCTTTCCTCACCTGCTGGGCCATTCCACCTGAGAACAGGCCAACCTCCTCCAAGATTTTGCTGCTGTGTCCATGTGAGTCCAAGATAGGAAAGCATTCCTAAAGCAAGGTCAATAGGAGGAGAGGCTTAATTTTCAGATTCTGGAAGTTTCAGCAATCTTGTCAGAAACTTTAGTCTGTCTCTTCTCCTCATCCTCTTCCTGGCTTCACCCTCTACTCACAGAGTTCATGTTAGGCATGTTAATTTTGAATTAAATTGGCTTTTCTCCAGATTTGGGAATTTTCCTCTTTCAAATGAGAAAGAAACTTTTAAAACCTTAACATTTCTTTTAATTTCTATATTTTGGGGAAGATAATGGCTCCCTGGTGGCACAGAAGTTAAGCACTCAGCTGTTTAGGAAAGCCTGATAGTTTGAACCCACCAGCCACTCCAAGGGAGAAAAATACGACAATCTGCTTCTGTAAAGATTACAACTTTGGAAACCTGTAGAACCTATGGGGCAGCTCTACTGTGTCCTATAGGGTCAGTACGAGTCTGAATGGACTGGGTAGCACACAACAACAACGATGAGTTCCTGTGTGGTGCAAATAGTTAACACACTCAGGTACTAACAAAAAGGTTGGAGATTCAAGTCCACCCAGAGGCTCCTTCTGAAAAAATCAACGATTGAAAACCCTATGAAATACAGCTCTATTCTAACATGCATGGTGTCGTCATGAGTTGGAATCAACTCTACGGCAACTGTTTTTAAGAAAGTGATATAAATGATGTATCAGATTCAGCATTATTTTGCAAACACAGTCAGAGCCAGATTCCTTAACACTCATTTTCCCCAGTGATGAGCACACTCCATCCACTTACTTGAAGACTGGAATACCTTCCATTGCAAGCAACTTTTCTTAAGCAAGATTTTTTTTTGTTTTTTTACTTAGAGTGTAAGGACGCTTGTGGGATAATCAGAGAAAATAAAAATACGGGTTCTACCTCCACACTATAACCAAATTCCATCTATCCCCCTTGTTCTGTCTCTCCTCTCAGACTACCTAATACATATCAAATTAGCCAAGGTGTAGATGCTTAAAATTTTTTTTTAATTGGGGAGTCTAAGTTTGCTTCACTCCTCAACTTAAATAGCTTAAAACTCGGAAACTTAAAAGGATTGGCAGACCTATAATGAAACATCATAGGTAAGGGGAGAAACATTCAAGTAGTTTTCTTCTTTTAGGTTCTTCTAAGCTGGCCCCAGACTGTTCTCTTTTCTAAAATCACTCTCTCTCTTCAGACAGTGCAAACACATCCCTGTTCCTACAAGTGTTTCCATCTTCTGGAATTCTTTACCCACCTCCTCATAGTCTGACTTCATCTGCAACCCCAGTACACCACCCCAAATCAAAACAATCATCTTCTGCTGGCTGCATCTGCCTGGAAAAGGCGTCCACCGTAACGACCACCAGTGCCCCTATCCTGCCAGCTACTATGCCCAGGTCCAGATGGGGAGAGGGGAAATGAGGCTTCTCCCGGCTGAGCACTTGAGCAACTACACCCAGATTTACGCACAACAGGAAGCACAAAACGCAGATTGGTGAAAAAGTTAAATTGGAGAACATTTTTTTTACTATGCATTAAAATTCTACGGATGTTTGCTAAGTATCTTTTTAGTACAATTCTAATATGATCAATTTATAAAAATTTGATTGGTATCTTAAAATTTTAGAAACACATCATTTGCCTAAGGAATAGGCATATTTAGAGTATATATCTCCTCTTACTTACAGAAAATAAATTTGGCTCATAATTTATATCATATGCATGCTCTCAAACTTTGCCATCTCTTTCTGTTCTAGCCAAAGAAAATGCTGCCCATCCACCTAAAAGAAATACCTCTTTCTTCCTGAAAATCAGGTAATAGAAATGTAATATATTCTTTTGGTGTGTGTGCATGTAGGCAAAGTCTATAGTTAACATTTTCTATGAACCTATAGAGCAGGACACAATCAGTATTATTAATAATTATTGAGTTTTAACATTGTATCCAGGTAATTATTTTTTAAACAATGCCAAAAACCAAACCCAGTGCTGTAGATTCCAACTCATAGTGACCCTATAGGATAGAATAGAGTAGAACTGCCCCCAAGGAATGCCTGGCAGATTCGAATTACTGACCTTTTGGTTAGCAGACAAACTCTTAACCACTGAACCACCAGGGGTTTTTTTAAATAATAATGAAGGTAAAATATGTTTGAGATTGGTGTTTCTAAAAAGGAAATTTTCAAGTAGCATTCTAGAGGTTAAATCTATTAACACTCACATCTCTGTATAGCTAACTTCTAATTAGTTTAAAGTTTTTATTGTTTTTTCAGAATTATAAAAACTTTTGTTTTCTGCAACAAGTACGAATAACGAAAACACTACCTTGAGGAAAAAAAATCTTTTTTTGAAAAAACCATTCATCAAAGGGAGTTTTAAAATAACTTCTGGCTCAAATGTTTGAAACTTTTAAAGGTTTTTGAGAATTCCATATCCTGGAATGCAAATAAGTTCTATTAAAATAACAACATACAGGGGGGAGGGAGGGAAGGAGGGAGAGAGGTTTTCACTAATTAGATAGTAGATAAGTTTTATTCTATTTGAAGGGAAAGACAACACACAGTACAGGAGAGGTCAACACAACTGGACTAAACCAAAAGCAAAAAAGTTTCCTGAATAAACTGAATGCTTTGAAGGCCAGAGAAGCAGGGACAGGCGTTTGGGGACCAAGGTTTCAGGGGACATCTAAGTCAGTTGGCATAATAAAATCTATTAAGAAAATATTCTGCATCCCACTTTGAAGAGTGGCATCTGGGGTCTTAAACACTAGCAAGTGGTCATCTAAGATGCACCAATTGGTCTTAACCCACCTGGAGCAAGGAAGAATGAAAAACACCAAAGACACAAGGTAACTACGAGCCTAAGAGACAGAAAGGGCCACATAAACCAGAGACTACATACATCAGCCTGAGACCAGAAGAACTAGATGGTGCCCAGCCACAACCAATGACTGCTCTGACAGGGAACACAACAGAGAACTCCTGAGGGAGCAGGAGAGCAGTGAGCTCCAGACCCCAAATTCTCATAAAAAGACCAGACTTAATGGTCAGACTGGGACTAGAAGGACACTGGAGGTCATGGTTCCAAACCTTCTGTTAGCCCAAGACAGGAACCATTCCTGGGGCCAACTCTCCAGACAGGGATTGGACTGGAATATGGGATGGAAAATGATACTGGTGAAGAACAGGCTTCTTGGATCAACTAGACACATGAGACTATGTTGACATCTTCTGTCTGAAAGGGAGATGAAAGGGCAGAGGGGGTCGGTAGCTGCCCAAATGGACACAAAGAGAGAGAGTGGAGGGAAGGAGAGTGTTGTCTTACTAGGGGGAAAGCAGTTAGGAGAGTATAGCAAGGTGTATATAAATTTTTGTATCAGAGACTGACTTGATTTGTAAACTTTCACTTAAAGCACAACAAAAATTAATTAAAAAAAAATAACAACACACTAAAAGTCAGATGCTATACTATTCTAGGCTGTTATAATTCAAATTACCCAAACCAATAAACTATTTTTAAAAGCCCATTTCCTAAACCAATAAACTACTTAAGTCAACCAAATTTAAATAACATTCTAGAGCAAGCAGAAAGCATGGATGGTCCTTTGCACTTTGTTTACACTGGAAATAGACTCATATTTCTTGAAGTATGAGGCTAATCCCTTGCCCTACAGTCCTTGACTATGTGGCTGAAAGCATAAGAGATGTGATCATAATGCAAGAATAATGGTTGACAATATTCATTCAGTCCGCCAGTCAGTCAACAGATAATTATTAATTAACTTACTGTGGCCCAGCACTCAGGCAGGTGTTGCTCCTCTGAAGGAACTTATATTGTTGTTAGGTTCCATCAAGTCAGTTCCAACTCATAATGATCCTATGTAAAATAGAAAAAAACACTGCCCAGTCCTGCACCATCCTCACGACTGTTGCTGTGTTTGAGCCCATTTTTGCAGACACTGTGTCAATCCATCTCCTTGAGGGTCTTCTTCTTTCTCACTGACCCTCGACTTTACCAAGCATAATATCATTCTCCAGGGACTGGTCCCTCTTGATAACATGTCCAAAGTACTTCAGATGAGGTCTTGTCATCCTAGCTTCTAATGAGCATTCTGGCTGTACTTCTTCCAAGACAGATTTGTTCATTCTTCTGGTGGTCCATGGTATATTCAATATTCTTCACTAACACCATAATTCAAAGGCATCAATTCTTCTTCAGTCTTCCTTATTCATATGAGGCCATTGAAAATACTATGGCTTGGGTCAGGTGCACCTTAATCCTCAAAGTGACATCTCTGCTTTTTAGCACTTTAAAGAGGTCTTTTGCAGCAGATTTGCCTAATGCAAACATCATTTGATTCCTTGACTGCTGTGTCCATAGGTGTTGATTGTGGAGACAAGTAAAATGAAATTCTTGACTACTTCAATATTTTCCCATTTATCCTGATGCCCACTTGTATTTTTGTCTTACTTATGTTGAGGTGTAAACCATACTGAAGGCTGTAGTCTTTGATCTTCAACACTTTGAAGTAATTGCTTCAAATCCTCTTCACTTTCAGCATGCAAAGTTGTGTCATCTGCATATCACAGGATGTTAATGAGTCTTCCTCCAATCCTGATGCCACATTCTTCTTCATACAGTCCAGCTAGCTTCTTAGATTATTTGCTCAGCATACAGATTGAATAAGTATGGTGAAAGTATACAACCACTCAGTATCCCCTTATTCTACTTGAACCACTGCCTCTTGATCTATGTACAGGTTCCACATGAGCACAATTAAGTGTTCTGAAATTCCCATTCTTTGCAATGTTAGCCATAATTTGTTATGATCCACACAGTCTAATGCCTTTGCATAGTCAGTAAAACACAGGTAAACATCTTTCTGGTATTTTGCTTTCAGCCAAAATCCATCTGACATTAGCAATGATATCCCTTATTCCACATCCTCTTTTGAATCCAACTTGAATTTCTGGCAGTTTCCTGTGGATGCATTGCTGCAACCATTTTTTAATTATCTTCAGCAAAATTTCACTTGCATGTGATATTAATGATATTGTTTTATGGTTTCTGAATTCTCCTGGAATACCTTTCATTGGAATGGGCACATATATGTTGGCCAGGTAGCTATTTTCCAAATTTCTTGGCATAGACGAGTGAACTTTTCCAACATTGCATCCATTTGCTGAAACAACTCAATGGAATTCTGCCAATTCCTGGAGCCTGGTTTTTGCCAATGCCTTCAGTGCAACTTGGACTTCTTCCCTCAGTACCATCAGTTCTTGATCATATGTTATCTCTTGAAATGGTTTATCATCAACCAATTCTTTTTGGTATAGTAACTGTGTATTCCTTTCATCTTCTTTTGATGCTTCCTGTGTCATTCAATTTTTTGTCCCTAGAATCATTCGTTATTGTAACTTGAGGCTTGAAATTTTTTGTCAGTTCTTTCAGTTTAAAAAATGCTAAGTTTGTTTTTCACCCCAGGTCGGTGCACATCTCATTCATTTCATTACTAAACTTTACTTTGTCTTCTCAAGCGGCCCTTTGCAATCTTCTGTTCAGATCTTTTACTTCATCATTTCTTCCTTTTGCTTTACCTACTTCATGTTCAAGAGCAAGTTTCAGAGTCTCTTCTTACACTCATTTTGGTCTTTTCTTTCTTTTCTGTCTTTTTAATGACCTTTGCTTTCTTCATGTATGACGTCCTTGAAGTAGTTCCACAACTCATCCGGTCTTTGATCATTAGTGTTCGATGCGTCAAATCTATCCTTCAGATGGTCTCTAAATTCAGGTGGGACATACTCAAAGTCATACTTTGGCTCTTATTTTCATTTTCTTCAGCTTCAACTTGAAGTTGCATATGAGTATTTGATGGTCTGTTCCTCAGTCAGCCCCTGGCCTTGTTCCGACTGATGATATTCCACAGATGTAGTTGATTTGATTCCCGTATATTCCATTCAGCAAGATCCAAGTGTACGCCGTTTATGTTGTTGAGAAAAGGTACTTGCAATGAAAAAGTCATTGGTCTTGCAAAGTTCTATCATGCAATCTCCAGCATTGTTTCTATCAACAAGGCCATATTTTCCAACTACTAGTCTTTCTTCTTTGTTTTCGTCTTTCATATTGCAATCACCAATAACTTTCAATGCATTTTTATTGCATGTTTGATCAATTTCAGACTGTGTAAGTTGGCAAAAATCTTCAATTTCTTCATCTTTGGCATTAGCGGTTGATGCATAAATTCAAGTAATAGTCATATTAACTGGTCTTCCTTGTAGGTGTATGGGTCTTATCCGATCACTGACTGCATTGTATTTCAGGATAGATCTTGAAATGTTCTTTTTAATGATGAATACAATGCTGTTCCTCTTTGTCATTCCTGGCATAGTAGAGCATATGATTGCCCGATTCAAAATGGCCAATACCAGTTCATTGCAGTTCGCTAATGCCTGTGATACTATAAGAAACCAATAAAAAAACATTTAAGTAAATTGCTCCTATCATACTATACTGCAACCGCCTTTCATAATATAAGCTCTTGTGTCCCAGAAGACTGTGCTCTAGAGGAGGAAAACTCTTCCCAAGGGAGGTGACCACCAAAGTGGATCCTGAAGAATGAGGAGACACTAACCGTATGAATCAGGATACATATATGTCCAGAAGAAAGGAGGAAACTAAACGAAAGAAGACTATCAAGGTATTCAAGGTCCATATCTCAAAGGTTCTTGTAGGTAGTGAAAAGAAACATTTCAGAGATATTAAGCCAGAGACCAACAATAGGGATGATAATTGCAGAATAATTATTCCACACTGCTCCTTACCACCAAAATCCACTTCTCTGTAGTCCCCTTTGGGGCACAGACTCATCATATGCACTTACACTATCAGTGAGACACAACCCTGTTCCTTGACTTCCAACATTGTATGTAGTGTCTTCCACGGAAGGAGCATTTCAGGACATTTAAGAAACTAACCAGCCTCTGAGAACTTGTCTTGCCAAGGTGATTGATAGCAAATGCTTTCTCTACTTAAAATATAGAAGTCCTCTATTTATATCTTAGGCTCCGGTCATCAGACAAAAACATCCTTTTACCACGTGTTATGCATTGAGTGATATTCCCCAAAATATGTGTTGTAAATCCTAACCTATATGCCTGCAGTTATAATCACATTTGGGAATAGGCTGTTTTTGTTATGTTAATGAGGAAGCAATAGTGTAGGGTGTATCTTGAGTCAATCTCTTTTGAAATATAAAGAGATTAAACAAGCAAGCAGAGAGAGAGATGGAGTAATACAGATGCCAAGGCACATGGAGATCTCCAAGGAACTAGAAAGCGGAAACTGAAGAGACAAGGATCTTCCTCCAGAGCCAAGAGAGACAGAAAGACTTCCCCTCAAGCTGGCACTCTGAATTCAGACTTCTAACATCCTAAATTGTGACAAAATAAATTTCTGTTAAAGCCATCCATTTGTTATATTTCTGTTAGAGCAACACTAGATAACTAAGACACGACCTCACTGGGCTATGTTTCTCTTGTCTGATTTTATCATTCATCTTAGCACACCCAGGAAGGCATGAGCAAGACCAACAATATGTCCCTGGACACGCTGGTGACTGATTTCATTCTCCTGGGCTTGTCTCACCCCCCAAATCTGAGGATCTTCCTCTTCCTGGTCTTCTTCATCATTTACATTCTGACTCAGCTGGGGAACCTGCTCATTCTGCTCACCATTTGGGCTGACCCAAAGCTCCATGTGCGCCCCATGTACATCCTTCTGGGCATGCTGTCATTCCTGGACATGTGGCTCTCATCAGTCATCGTCCCTCGCATTATTCTAAACTTCACTCCTGCCAGCAAGGCTATGCCATTTCGTGGCTGTGTGGCTCAACTATATGCCTTTCATTTCCTGGGTAGCACCCAGTGCTTCCTTTACACCTTAATGGCCTATGACAGGTACCTGGCAATATGCCAGCCCCTGCACTACTCTGTGCTCATTAATGGAAGGTTATGCACAATCCTTGTGGCTGGAGCTTGGGTGGCTGGCTCCATCCATGGGTCGATCCAGGCCACCCTGACCTTCCGCCTTCCCTACTGTGGGCCCAACCAGGTGGATTACTTTTTCTGTGACATCCCAGCAGTGTTAAGACTGGCTTGTGCTGACACTACTGTCAACAAGCTTGTAATCTTTGTGGACATTGGAGTAGTGGCCACCAGCTGCTTTATGTTAATTCTGCTCTCCTATGCCAAAATAGTCCATGCTATCCTGAAGATACGCACTGCCAATGGGCGGCGCAGGGCCTTCTCCACATGTGGCTCCCACCTGACTGTGGTCACAGTCTACTATGTCCCCTGTATTTTCATCTATCTCAGGCCTGGCTCCAAGAGTTCACTGGATGGAGCAGTGGCTGTGTTTTACACTGTTGTCACTCCCTTACTGAACCCCCTTATTTATACTCTCAGGAACCAGGATATGAAGTCTGCTTTGAAGAGGCTAGCAGCAGGTCAAGGGGTTGCAAATGAAAGTAAGTAACCAGAAGCTCAGGGCCTACCTTTGTCACCATTGCAACCACTCTTTTCAGTTACTCCTACATGTGGCAAAGTTTCAATAAATTGATGTTGATTTAAACTGAATTGATGTAATTCTACTGGGAAGAAGCTTATGGTGTTATATTCAATTAAATTGGTCAGAACTGTTTTACACTTGTCTGACTTGCCTCTCAGGAAAAAACACATTCTACACAAATGTTAAGTATGAAGAATGAATGCTCTACCTAGGAGGAGGAGAATTATTCCAGGCAAATTCGGGAGAAAATAATACCTCCATAATACTGCCCCATCTACTTCATCCATTTCCATTCATTCACTTAACTTTTAATTTTCCAGGCCTCCAGGCATTCAGAATTGCTTTGCTGGCCTCAAAACAAATCCATCCTTCCAAGAACTTGGTTTGTATCTCTGTGCAGATGTTTGTGTTTCCTTTCAGCCCATCACTCTATCCCATGCAGTAATTCACCGAATTCTGTTCACTCTGCCTTAGAAATACCTGCCTGGCTTCCTAAGTGGTCTCCTTGTCATTCCCATCCCCATCCATACTATCAGAGTTTTCTTTCTGAAACATAGAGCTAAATACTTCATTCCTCTCCTTACATATGTTCAATGGCTTTCCACTGCATATAGACAAAGCCAGATTCCTTTGCTTGAAATTCAAAGTCTACCACAATCTGACCCCAACATACCTTATCTCCCGAAACATCTCTGCTTCCTCTCTTCTCAAAAAAAACAAATCTGATTGCTGTAGAGTTGATTCCAACTCGGCAACCATATAGGACAGAGTAGAACTGCCCCATAAGGTTTCCAGGGAGTGGCTGATGGATTCAAACTGCCGACCTTTTGGTTAGCAGCCAAGCTCTTAACTACTACACCACCAGGCCTCCATTCTCCTCTTCCAGCCCCATTAATTTACCTGCCATTCTTTAAATATTTCCTATTATTTTCCTGCCCTTGAGACTTTATATAAGTTATTCTACTATCTTGACTATTCTTTCTCCCTCTACATATTGGTAAACTGATGTTTTATGTTTCCTGCAAGAACCAGGGAAAGCCCCTGTTCTTACAAGATGTTTTCCCTGATTCACACAATCAGAATTTATGTCTTCTGCCCTGTATTCCTACAGCCCCTTGAATTTTGTTTAAGTACAATAAAACATCACTACTCTTGTGGAATACAGAGAGAATTTTGTGGAGCACACCTGCTTACAGTTACTCAGCCATCTTCAATGCACAGAAAGGTATCAGATCAAGCCACGGACTCAAATCAAGCTTCAAACAACTTTAAGAACCATGAACTGCACCAGTACATTGCCACATCTCGCAAAGTGCATCCTTGCACAAACCTGGGCCCATAAAATTCAACAATTTCCTTTCTGAAACCTATTTCACTGCAACTTTCTCCCTTTCCTCACTTTCTTTCTTTTCCTTCCTTTCCCTCTCTTGCCCACTTTAAGAAAGTTTCTATCAGCATACCACTTTTGGTGAAGGGCAGAAACTCAATAAGGACACAGAAGGTCTAAATGCCACAATCAGTCAAATTGACCTCATAGATATATACAGAACACTCCATCCAACAGTAGCAAAGCATATATTCTTTTCCAAAGCACATGGGACATTCTCCAGAAGAGACCACATGTTAGGCCACAAAGAAAGCCTTAACAAAATTCAAAACATCAAAATAATACAAAGCATCTTTCTGATTATAATACCATAAAAGAAGAAATGAATAACAGAAACAGCAAGGAAAAAAATCAAATACTTGGATATTGACAATACCTTCCTTAAAAACTACTAGGTTATAGAAGAAATCAAGGATGGTGTGATGGATTGAATTGTGTCCCCAAAAAATATGTGTCAACTTGGTTAGGCCATGATTCCCAGTATTGTGTGGTTGTCCTCAATTTTGTGATTATAATTTTATGCTGAGAGGATTAGGGTGGGACTGTAACACCATGCTTACTCAGGTCACCTCCCTGATCCAAGGGAAAGGGAGTTTCCCTGGGGTGTGGCCTGTACCACCTTTTATCACTCAAGAGATAAAAGGAAAGGGAAGCAAACAGAGAGTTGGATACCTCATACCACCAAGAAGGCAGCACCAGGAGCAGAGCACGTCCTTTGGACACAGGGTCCCTGTGCCTGAGAATCTCCTAGACCAGGGGAAGATTGAGGACAAGGACCTTCCTCCAGAGACAACAGAGAGAGAGAGCCTTCCCCTGGAGCTGAAACCCTGAATTTGGACTCATAATCTACTAGACCATGAGAAAATAAATTTCTCTTTGTTAAAGCCATCCTCTTGTGGTATTGCTCTTATAAAGGCACTAGATGACCAAGACAGATGGACTAAAAAAATTCATAGAATCAAATGAGAATGAAAACACATCTTAAGCACAGTAAAAGCAGTGTTTAGAGGTCAATTTGTAGCAATAAATACACATATCCAAAGAGAAGAAGGGGCCAAAATCAAAACACTATACCCTACAATTCAAACAAATAGAAATAGAGCAGCAAAGGTAGTTCTCAGGCACCAGAAGAAAGGAAATAATAAAGACTAGAGCACAAATAAATGAAATAGAGAATAGAAAAACCACTAAAAAAGTCAACAAGGCCAAAAGTTGGTTCTTTGAGAAGATCAACAAAATCAACAAATCACTGGCCAAATTGACAAAAGAAAAACAGAAGAAGAAGCAAATAACCCAAATAAATGATATGGGTGATATCACAACAGACCAACTGAAATAGAAGAGTCATAACAGAATACTACGAAAAATTGTACTGCAACAAATTTTAAAAAACTAGAGGAAATGGACAAATTTCTAGAAACACACCACCTACCTAAACTAACACAAACCAAGGTAGAAAAACTAAATAAATCTGTAACAAAAGAAGAGATTGAAGAGGTTATAAAAAAAAACTCCAAACAAAAAAACGTTCTGGCCCCTGTTTGGCTTCACTGGAGAATTCTACAAAACTTTGATAGAAGAGTTAACACCAGTACTACCAAAGATATTTCAGAGCATAGAAAGGAATACTCCCAAACTCATTCTATGAAGCCCGATACCAAAGCCAGGTAAAGACACCACAAAAAAAGAAAATTATAGACCAATATCCCCCAAGAACATAGACACAAAAATCCTGAACTAAATTCTAGCCAATACAATTCAACAGCATATCGAAAAAATAACACATCATGACCAAGTGGGATTAATACAAGGTATTTAGGGATGGTTCAGCATTAAAAAATCAATCAACGTAATTCATCACATAAATATAACAAAAGAAAAAAACTACATGATCTTATCAGTAGATGCAGAAAAAGCATTTGACAAAGTCCAACACCCATTCATGATAAAAAGCTCTCAACAAAATAGGAAATAGAAGGAAAATTCCTCAACATAATAAAGGGCATTTATACAATGCCATCAGCCAACATCATTCCAAACAGAGAGAGACTGAAAGCATTCCCCTTAAAAACAGGAACCAGACAAGAATGCCCTTTATCACCACTGTTATTCAACATTGTGCTGGACATCCTAGCCAGAGCAATAAGTTAAGAAAAAGAAATAAAGGTCATCCAAATTGGTAAGGAAGAAGTAAAAGTATCTCTATTTACAGATGATATGATCTTAAACACAGAAAACCCCCAAAGAATCCACAAGAAAAATGCTGGAACTAATAGAAGATTTCAACAAAGTAGAGGATACATGATTAACATGCAAAAATCAATAAGATTCCTCTACACCAGCAAAGAGAACTTGGAAAAGGAAATCACTAAATCAATACCATTTACAATGGCCCCCAAGAAGATGAAATTCTTAGGAATAAATCTAACCAGGGACGTAAAAGACCTATACAAAGAAAACTACAAAATGCTACTGCAAGAAACCAAAAGACACCCACGTAAGTGGAAAAACATTTCATGTTAAAAGTTAGGATGACTTGACATTGTGAAAATGTCAATTCTATCCAAAGCAATCTACAGATACAATGCAATACCAATTCAAATTCCAACAGCATTTTTTAACAAGATGGAGAAACAAATCACCAAATTTATATGGAAAGGGAAGAGGCCCCGGATAAGTAAAGCATTACTGAAGACGAAGAGCAAAGTGGGAGGCCTCACACTATCTGATTTTAGAGCCTATTATACCACCGTGGTACTTAAAACAGCCTGGTACTGGTACAAGAGACATATAGATCAATGGAACAGAATTGAGAACCCAGACATAAATTCATTCATCTATAAGCAGCTAATGTCTGACAAAGGCCCAAAGTCCATTAAATGGGGAAAAGACAGTCTCTTTAACAAATGGTGCTAGCATAACTGGATATCCATCTGTAAAAAAAATGAAAAAGGGCCCATACCTCACACCATACACAAAAACAAACCCAAAATGGACCAAAGACCTAAATACAGAATCTAAAATGATAAAGATCACAGAAGAAAAAATAGGGACAATGCAAGAGGCCCTAATATGTGACATGAATAATATACAAACCATAACTAACAATGCACAAACACCAGAAAAGAAACTAGATAAGTGGGAGCTCCTAAAAATCAAATGCTTATGCTCATCAAAGGACTTCATCAAAAGAGTAAAAAGAGAACCTACAGGCTGGAAAAAAAAAAATTTGTCTACGACACATCCAATAAGGCTCTAATGTCTAAAATTTACAAGATACTGAAACACCTCAACAACAAAAACACAAATAATCCAGTTAAAAATGGCCAAAAATATGAACAAACACTTCACCAAAGAAGACATTCAGGCACCTAACAAACACAAAGGAAATGCTCGCAGTCATTAGCCATTAGAGAAATGCAAATCAAAACTACCGTGAGATACCATCTCACCCCAACGAGACTGGCACCAATCCAAAAAAACACAAAATAACAAATGTTGGAGAGGTTGTGGGGAGATTGGAACTCTTATGCATTGCTGGTGAGAATGTAAAATGGCAAAACCACTTTGGAAAATGAAACAGCCCTTCCTTAAAAAGTTAGAAATAGAAATATCATACGAACCAGCAATCCCACTCCTAGGAATATACTGGAGAGAAATAAGAAGCATCACAAGAATAGACATATGCACACCCATGTTCATTGCAGCACTATTCACAATAGCAAAAAGATGGAAACAATCTAAATGTCCATTACACAATGAAATACTATGCAGCAATAAAGAACAATGATGAATCCGTGAAACATCTCACAATATGGATGAATCTTGAGGGCACTATGCTGAGTGAAATAAGTTAGTCACAAAAGGACAAATATTGCATGAGACCACTATTATAAGAACTCAAGAAAAGGCTCAAACAGAGAAAAAAGCATGCTTTGATGGTTATGAGGATTTGGAGGGAGAGGGAGGGGAAATCACTAACTAGATAATAAACAAGGATCAACTTCAGTGAAGGGAAGGACAACACACAATACAGGGGAAGTCATCACAACTGGACCAAAGCAAAAGCAAAGAAGTTTCCTAGACACATCCAAACACATTGAGGGACAGAGTAGCTGGGGCTAGGGCCTGGGGACCATACTTTCAGGGGACATCTAGGTCAATGGGCATAACAAAGTTTTTAAAGAAAATGTTCTACTTCTCACTTTGGTGAGTAGCATCTGGGGTCTTAAAAGCTCTCGAGTGGCAATCTAAGATACATCTATCGGTCCCATCCCACTCGGAGAAAAAAGGAATGAAGAAAAGCAAAGACACTAGGAAAAAACTAGCCCAAAGGACTAAAGGACCAAATGAACCAGAGATTCCATCAGCTGAAGACCAGAATTAGAGGGTGCCCTGCTATCACCAATGACCACCCTGACAGGGAACACAACAGAGAGACCTGAACAGAGCAGTAGTTCCCCAGCCTTTAAACAAAATATTCTGAGATTAAACCCTAGCATGCCCATTAGAGAGACATCATGAGACAGTGGATAGGAAAGAGCATGATTTTTGAGTCAGACATTGGGTTTGAATCCTGATTCTGCCACCAACTGCGTATGTAACCTTGTGCTAAATGCTTATTTAATTTCCTGAGCTTTAGTTGGTTCATCTGTAAAATAAGGATATTCATATCTAAACAATATTTTTAAATAAGGATTAAATAAATTAGCACTTGTAAAACTCCTGAAACTCGATAGGCACTCAATAGACAATGAGCATCATAATCCTTATTGTAATTAGTAGTAGCAGTATAAATATCTGAAGATTCTAAAATAAACTGTGACAGAAATTTGAGAAGAACAAGGGCCATAAGTTGAGATTGCCAAACTTGGATGGCTGTTGTCATGGTTTGAATCGTGTCCCCCAAAAATATGTGTTGACTTGGTTAGGCCATGACCTCAGTATTCTGTGATTGTCCACCATTTTATGTGATTTCCTTATGTGTTGTAAATCTTATCGCTATGATGTAATGAGATAGATTAGTGACAGTTATATTGATGAGGTCTACAAGATTAGATAGTATCTTTTGCCAATCTCTTTCAAGATATAAAAGAGAGAAGCAAGCAGAGAGATGTGCGGACCTCATACCATCAAGAAAGCAGTGGAAGGAGCAGAACATGTCCTTTGGACCTAGGGTTTCTGCGCAGAGAAACTCCTAATCTTGGGGAAGATTGACAACAAGGACCTTTCCCCAGAACTTAAAAAGAAAGCCTTCCCCTGGAGCTGACACCCTGACTTTGGACTTTTAGCCTTCTAGACTGTGAGAAAATAAATTTCTCTTTGTTAAAGCCATCCACTTGTAGTGTTCACGTTATAGCAGCACTAGATGACTAAAACAACTGTGAAACCAGAAAAATTTCCTCTGATGAAATGGGTCACAATCCACTACAAGAAGCAGGATAGTGACTCACTGAGTCACCATAATAGCACAACACACAATTTGGACCAAACGATGTTTCCTTCTGTTGGGAACAACAAAAATATTCCAGTCACCAGAGCTTCCCTGTAATGCAAATTCACTCCCAGTTCCTGACCAGTCCATTCTCCATGAGACCTGGTTCTGCTGCAGATCCTGCCTGTCTAGGCAGCCTAGCTGTTGGGAGTTGTGCTGAAATGAGTTCCTTTATGTGACTTTTTGCCTTGGTTCTTTGGAAAAAAAGGCTGAATGATTTTTCCTCTAAGCCATGAGAAGTTACCTTTGCCCTTGTTTTCTATCCCAGAGGGCTTGTTACTTTTGTCCTGGTTGATTGACATTTCCTGAGTAAACTGTAAACAACTGGTGGTTTGATACTTTTTGTCTAGTCCTGTGCTGCAGTCTGCCCTGTGATTGGTATGCACCTTGCAGAGATTGGTCAATAGATTATGCAAATGAACTGTAGCCTACTATGCAAATGAAGTGTCTGTAGTCTACCAAGAGTGGATTGTTCAGTTTGTGACCTGCACTAAGAGGGAGCATGCCTTAAAATTGACAAGGAGTTGCATATATAAGCAGTTAACCCCACAGAGGTTTCAGAGACAGAAAGAAGTATGAAGGGAAGTAGCAGAACAAAGCAGAAAGAAGAAAGAGGAAAGAAGAAGCAGACAGAGAGGAGGCAACATGGGTCAAGGGCTGTAATACCAAAGACAGCGACAGGCCAGAACGGGCCCTGTAGCTGAGTTGGTGGTGACAGAGAGCAGGGCCAAGAGGAATCTGTCATGTGGAAGCTAAGCAAAGCCTATCCTGGTGTGGGGTGGCGGGGGGGGAACAAAAGGAGCCTATCCTCAATCTGTGAGTGTCTTAGTCATTTAGTGCTGCTATAACAGAAATACCACAAGTGTAAGACTTTAACAAAGAGAAATTTATTCTCTCACAGTCTAGGAGGCTAGAAGTCTGAATTCAGGATGCCAGCTCCAAGGGAAGGCTTTCTTTCTGTCAGCTCTGGAGGAAGGTCCTTCTCATCAATCTTCCCCTGGTCGAGGAGCTTCTCAGCTCAGGGACACTGGGTTCAAAGGATGCACTCCCCTCCTGGTTCTTCATTCTTGGTGGCAAGAGGTCCTCCTGTCTCTCTGCTTGCTTCTCTCTTTTATATCTCAAAAGAAATTGACTCAAGATACAGCCTAATCTTGTAGATTGAGTTCTGCCTCATTAACTTAACTGCCTCTAATCTTGCCTCATTAACATCATAGAGGTAGGGTTTACAACACAAAGGAAAATCACATCAGATGACAAAATGGGGGACAATCACACAATACTGGGAATCACAGCCTAGCCAAGTTGACACACATTTTTAGGGGATGCAATTCAACCTTTAATAATGAGTTCTGTGTGGCAATTGCAACAGATATCCAACCCAGCAAAGAAGTAGATAGCTCCACGGGAGGGACGGCTGGTGTCAGAATTGGTAAAAAATTTGGGGAGTAGAGGTATGTTTGGCCTCCACCTCATGGAAACCAGCTTTGGGCTGATCCTGGTCATTGTATCCCCTGAAGCTAGATAGATTCTGGGCTACTACACCCATGGTTTTACAGGAGTCATATGTTTTTTACTTTCCACATGTAAACATAGAATGAACTTTACACTTAAGGTAACCTTAATGTAACTCTGATTTCTGCAAACTAAAATCATATCAAAACATAATCACAACCACCTTTATGACAGTGTCCACCTGATAATCTCCCAGGATCATGAAGGAGAGCACAATCGGAGAAAAGAAAAGGAAAAAAACTTGAGTTTCCCAAGTTGCTGCTTGGTTTACACATGACTCAGTATAAGATTGGATTTCATGCTGAAGTCATGCTTTCTGGAAAGAAGAAGCAGAAAAACACCAGAGAAGACTAGGATGTGAAGGAGAAATATCAGCACAGTCACCCAGCTCCACATTCCCACTTCGCATTGTACCATAAGTCTGGTTGCTTGTCAACCCTCATGGTTCAATCCAACTTATCCTGTAGGGGATTTGGCATTCCTCCAAAAATTTTCCCAGAGAAATCTGCCTTCCTACTTAATTCCTGGGTATTTATAAACCAGTGCACAGCCATGGAAAGGGGACAATCAGACTTAAGAGTTCACAATTTCTTGGAAGTTCACATCTCAAATCTAAGTTGCAATTCCTGAAGTAAGTTGTGGGCATCAGTATAGGACTCTGGTTCAGCACAAAGGCCACACATCCATTGCCAGTTCTCCTGGCTTGTGTTTCCCCTGATCAGCCAAATTTAGCCAATCCCCTGCTTTTGAAAAACCCACAATCTAAGAATGGTTTTTACATTTTTTAAATAGTTGAAATAATCAAAAGAAGAATATTATTTCATGACACATGAAAAGTATGTGAATTCAAATTTCCTTGTCTATAAATAAAGTTTTATCAGAATACAGCCACACCCATTTATATGTGTATTTTTTACTGCTGCTTTCCCACTACAGTTGTAACATTCAGTAGTTGCAGCTGAGAATGTATGGCCCTCAAAGCCTAAAATATTTGTTATGTGGTCCTTTCCAGAGAAAGTTTGGTTTGGGAGCTATAGAACCCTCCACAAAAGTTTAGAGCTAAAAAACAAGATCACATTCAAGGTGTTCTCTCAAGACATAGACCATCCTTAGACATTTGAAAAAAGTTTGGAGAAGAAGTTCAGACAGTTCCAAAAATCACCAAGCTAAAACAAAAAAGTCAGACTAAGCTCTAAGTATTCTAGGAAACAGGAGTAATACTAACAAAATCTTGCTCAGGGAGTATGACTCAAAATATTATAGAAGACAGTTGTACCAGATGACCTCTTGTGTCCTTTCTAACCTTGAGTTTCTGTGATTCTCCTAGACTATGAGACTCTATCTTAAAAAAGAAATATGAATTTCACGAAATATGAATGTGCCAATACGAAAATATCTTTTGACCAGTAACAAACATTAGTTTTTTCTTCTTCTTTTTTTTTTCTTTCAAATTAGTTTTTGGGGAAAAAAGGAAACCATAGATCTGAAATTACTGACAAGCGCTGTTAAGCGCCATAGACTTTGTCTCACATTATTGTTACAAAATTGGAAAAAGCTACAAACTCAGGGAGCTTCCCAGAAAACAGACTATGGCTATTAGTCTTGGCTTATCATAGGGTTGCAATCACAATATTCCCTGAGCTAAAGGTCTCACACACCCTAATTGACTCTGGGGAAAATTAAAGAAGTGACAGAGCACAGGAAAGACAAACCTTAGCAGGTACCTCAGTGGGAGCTACAACTCTTCCCCCAGTTCGCAAGGAACATGGAAGAGGGTGTTTACAAATAAGCAGGCAAATAATAATTCAAGTTTCAGTAGATTGGCCCTTCACTTTGATCCAGCCCTGAACTGATTAATTGCATCTTCTGCCGTGAGTTCTTCACAGTAACAGCTGCTGACTCTGTGGAATCCAAAACCACTGAAAATCTAAGAACAGATTTGTATCCCTTCTTTTCAGATACTAAAAGGATTTTCAGTGGATGCTAACACCTCTAGGTAAGGATGATTCCCTCTTTTCTGAGTAGCTCCTGCCACTCTCCTATCCCATTATCCAGAGTTAAACATCACCTATAGGACTAGAGCACTAAAGTGGAGAGGAGCTGACAAGAAAAGAAGATATTCCCAAATATAGATGGCCTGTGCAAGGGATTTCTCCACTCTCAGTTACTTCATCTCTCAATATCTTTATTTAATCCCTCAAAATATTTCCCTTTCTGCTCTCACAGAAATTTTCTTCTACTGCTCTACTAGTGTAATTATAAAGCTGCCACTTGGCCTTTCTAGATCAGGATGATACTATCTCCGCAAGCCTCCGACTGGCTTCATCTTTCTCTAATGCTAACCTTCCTCAGAGGTTCATTCACTGCCTGGCTTCAACACCATCCACAGGAGGTAAGAGTGTGTTAGGATTCTGTGGTTCCACCTTTACTCATCACTGTTTGTCCTTGCCAGGTCCCTTCTCCCACCTGTACAACAGGGTCTCCGCCCAAAACTTGAAAGATGGCTATGAATTACGCTGTAACCTGATTTCATTGTTAGTATTCTAAACAGGCAGTTCAAAAAAAGTCATTGCTAATAAGCACTTTACATTTTAATGGGAACTTCTGGTCTCATTTCCCAGACTTAATAACTCAAATTCTTTTCATCTCATTGTATGTAATCATTCTGGTTTACTCCTCTTTAGAATATCTTCAGTTTTGCAAGTCTTGTCATAAATTTCAGAAAATGATAATAGATTATATTAGCTTTCTAAATATTCTTTACAAATAAAGAAAATATGCTTTAATTTTCAAAAAATAATAATAATGTTTTTAAGCTTTTCTTGTAGCCATTTGAGACATGGGTTACTGGAGTTAGGGGTGTAGCATGGGATCAGAATTAAGCAAAACTCATCTGCTGAAATGGGGGTTGAGGCTGTGCCCTTTACCTCAGTAGAAAACGTGTCTAATCCCCGGGGCAAATCAGTCACTAACAATTTTTTAATGATCAACATAATAGATTTATATTCAGTTCGCGGTCCACTAATGATTCTGAGGGAGAAAAGCTCTGACAATCTGCTCCCGTAAAGATTGTAGCGTAGAAACCCTTTGGAGAAGTTCTGCTCTGTCATATAGGGTCATTATGAGTTGGAATTGACTCAATGGCACACAACAACAATGATTCTGATATCTGATGCTTGTACTAAATGACCTTTTGTATTTGTTATCAGATCACAGTTGAAAAACACATTGCATCAACATCTTTAAAGTAGAAGTTTCTGTAAATGAAAATACTACTAAGCCCCATGCAATGGTCCACTTTTTCAAGAAATTCTACATTGATAGAATGTCAGATAATGAAAGAAGTTGGGCAACTTCATGGATTCATGGCAACAAAATTTGACTCTAGTTTGATTTTAGAACTTGCACTTTACTACATCTGAATTTTGAAACAGGGCAGCAACATCAGTTTAGAATCTTTTATAGATACAACCATCAAACTTATAAAGTCATTTTAATGGAGCCATTGGAAATAGTAAAGGAAGTCTAAAAGAGATATAGACTCAGGAAGGAAATACTTAAAGAGTGAAACTGTCCATATATTCCCATTACTGCCTAGAGAAAAAAAGTAATTTTATCTGAAGGGAAGATTCAAGTATTCCCTTAGTTGAAGGTGCTGTGTGATTTACCAGGTGTAATTCATCGGGACATAAAGTGACCTAAATTAAGTATGCCCCGTCAAATTCCCTTTGCTCTGATTCAAAACTCAGAGATATTCAGCCAATTCCTAATTTTAATTCCAGGGAAGTTGGTATTAGTAAGTGGGTGCCCTGAGTAGTAGATACACCATTTCACTCTTGGAAAAGAGATCTCCCACTGTAAATTAAAAAATTGGTTGTTTGGTTTATAAGTCAACCTCTCAGGAATAGTGAGAATTGATTTCCCAGAGCCTGATTCCTCCAGAGAGATCTGACAAAAGCAGGCTTCTAAATCTGCAGAGTTAAAAGTCAGACCTTGGAGACCCCAGTAAACTATAGCATCCCTTGACACCCAAACCAGAGCTGCCACCTGAGCTCATTCAGGCCAGGACTGCTGCTGGGCATGGTCATGCAGTTTTCAGGGGGCCTGTGTGGGTGCTTAAACCCTGTGCACTTTCTGAAGTCGTGAAGCAGGAGGAGAAGGCCAGTGTCCATAGCCCTTGGCATCTGAAGGAACTTTGTGGTCAGTTTTTTCAAGTTCAACCATCACTGTTTTCCTGAGATTCAAATGTTTATTTAAAAAATCACAAATGTTAACTCATTCCCTCGAAGAGCATAACATGGCATGGGGTGGGAAGATTTACTGCTTCTTTTTGAACTTCCATAACAGAAATGGTTAAATCATGAAGGCTAAGCTTTCACAGAGCATAGATACAGTGGGGTAAAATTAAGTATTTAATATCAAGATCATTGAGTACAACTACTCATTATTGTTCACTGTTTGCCAGAATTGAGTCCAGTGCTTCATTCCACCGAAGTCCAGAGGATCTGGTCTGGATGGTCCATATCCATTATAATATTCACATTTGGGCTGTTCAGTCAGAGGCAGGACCATCTGTGCATGGTGCTTCACTCCACCATAAAAGTTGCCTGTTCCCTGCTATTTGCGGTCCTCTGACCCAGGGCAGAAGGGAACCCTGCACCAGAGTGAAGGTAGAGAGAATCATTAATCAGGAAGCTCCTGATATGCCCTGTTAATCTCATGCTCCTGCTTCTGAGTGGACATGAAATATTCCAAAGCGAAACTAAGCCATTTCAGTTTCTTTGGCATACCACCTCAAGCCATGAGTTTAGAAATCAGAGAATCAGGAATAGAAGGAATTTTAAAAGCTCTTTAAATCCAATTTTTTTCTTCAGGTGGGGAAATGTTGATCAAGGGATTGAATTAAGAATTTAAGATAACTTCAACCCTGAGAGACATTTCCTGTCATTCTGTCCAATCATTCTTGTTCCCTTCCCAGTCAGGCTAAGAACACTTCCTTAATCTCTCTCACTACGGCCATGGCTGTTTTCTTCTTCCTCTCCTGTCTTCCTTTACCACATGCCAAGGCTAAATTATTACATATAAAGCAAGTGAAATGCATAGCACCGCGTACCAACAATGATGCCTGGTATTGTTAGTCCTTACTTATATGCTTAGAGATTTCTCTTCCTTTGAATTGTAAAGAACTTGGAGAGCAAATTTGTACAGCACTAACAACTTCACATACAATTAGCCATTTAAAGAAAATTCTATTTCATTCTATCTACACCAAAGGAGGGTGAGAATTTACTCTGATCCCTTCAGCATGTGCCCCCTTAAGGTGAGTTTCTGTCCTAGCAGAAATAAGAATGAGCCAATAGCCTCTGGAACTTTCTGCAGTGGCAGATCATCTAGTGAAACAAATGTCCTTTCCTACATGTTTCCAGGAAACTCTTACTCTTTGGTAACAGTGCTCTAGGTGCAAACAGAAGTCAGCAAACATTTTCAGTAAAGAGCCAGAGTAAATATTTTAAGCTTTCCTGGCCAAACACAACACTCAACTCTACCATCATAGCACCAAAGCAGCCACAGACAACTTGTAAACCTATAAGCATGGCTGTGTTCCAACAAGAGTTTATTTATACCAACAGGCAAACCCCTGCTACAGCTCATAGCATCTCCCTATTTGTCATCTCTCTACCTAAGAGAGAAACTTCCCCACCACTGCCCCAGGTTTTCACAATCTCTTTCTCTTGTTCCTCCTCACTTTCCTCTCACTTTCATGCTAACTCCTCTGTTGTCCACTCTCTAGGAAAGATCACTCCAGGGGATGGAAAGAGTCAACAGCACACTGTTGACTGAGTTCATCCTGACAGGAATTCCCTACCCAATCAGGCTAAGAACATTTCTTTTTGTGTTCTTTTTGCTCATCTACATCCTGACTCAGCTGGGGAACCTGCTTATTCTAATCACCGTCTGGGCGGACCCCCAGCTCCATGCCCACCCCATGTACATCTTTCTTGGTGTTCTCTCTATCATTGACATGGGCATCTCCTCCATCATTGTCCCTCGTCTTATGATGAACTTCACTGTAGGCATCAAACCCATCCTGTTTGGTGGCTGTGTGGCTCAACTCTATTTCTATCACTTCCTGGGCAGCACCCAGTGCTTCCTCTACACGCTGATGGCCTATGACAGGTACTTGGCCATATGCCGGCCCCTCCACTACCCTGTGCTCATGACTGCTAAGCTGAGCGCTTTGCTTGTGGCTGGAGCTTGGGTGGCAGGGTCGATCCATGGAGCTCTCCAGGCCATCCTAACCTTCCGCCTGCCCTACTGTGGACCCAACCAGGTAGATTACTTCTTCTGTGACATCCCTGCTGTGTTAAGACTGGCCTGTGCAGATACAACAGCCAACGAGCTGGTGACCTTTGTGGACATTGGGGTGGTGGTTGCCAGTTGCTTTTCTCTGATCCTCCTGTCCTACATAAAAATTGTTCAGGCCATCCTGAGAATCCACACAGCTGATGGGCGGCGCCGGGCATTTTCAACCTGTGGAGCCCATGTAACCGTGGTCACCGTGTACTATATGCCCTGTGCCTTCATCTACCTGAGGCCTGAAACCAACAGCCCCCTGGATGGGGCAGCTGCCCTATTTCCCACAGCCATCACTCCTTTTCTCAATCCCCTTATCTACACTCTTCGGAACCAAGAGGTGAAGCTGGCCCTAAAGAGAATGATAAGAGGCCCAGGGATTAAGACTGAGATTTGAAAGTGTGCCACCCCACTGAAAAAGTCTTCACACTTAGAATCTGTTCTAATGTTTAGCTATAGAGAGTTTTGTTTTATTTTTTCTTTTTCTTTTCTTTTTTAATTTTATTGTGTTTTAGGTGAGAGTTTACAGTGCAAATTAGTTTCTCATTTAAAACTTTATATACAAATTGTTTTGTGACATTGGTTACAATCCCCGCAATGTGTCAGTATTCCCCACCCTTTCCCTTTCCACCACAGGTTTTCTGTGTCCATTTGTTCAGTTTTCCTGTCCCTTCCTGCCTTCTCATCTTTGTTTTGGGGCAGGTGTTGTCCATTTGGTCTCATGCACTTGATTGAACTAAGAAACGCATTCCTCACGTGTGTTATTGTTTTATAGGCCTGTCTAATGGCTGAAAGGTAGACTTCGAGAGTGGCTTCTGTCCAGGGGCCATAATCTCAGGAGTTCCTCCAGACTCTGTCAGATCAGTTAAGTCTGGTCTTTTTTTGTAAATTTCAGTTTTGTTTTACATTTTTCTGTCCAGACCCTCTATCATGATCCCTGTCAGAACATTTTGTGATGGTAGCCAGGCATCATCTAATTCTGGGCTAAGGCTGATAAAGGCTGTGTTTTATGTGGTTCATTAGTCCTTTGGACTAACATTTTCCTTGTGTCTTTGGTTTTCCTCATCCTCCTTTTCTCTGAAAGTGATGGGACCAATAGCTGTATTTTAGATGGCCGCTTGCAAGCTTTTATGAACTATGTTATACCAGTTTACCAAAATGTCCCCCAATATCATTGTCTCCAGCCCTCAGCCCCAGTTACACAGTCTCTCAAGGCATTTGAATGTGTCTAGGAAGCTTCTATGGCTTTGCCTTGGTAAAGTTGTGCTGACTTCCCCTATATTGTGTGCTCTCTCCCTTCAAATATATGGAACACTTATGAATTTTCAGGTCATCCTTGTGCAGGGGCCATGATGATCTTCTCTGCCTCATTCCAATTTTCATATATGTGCTGCCAAAGTGAGCACTAGAGAGTGTTTTCTTCTTGCTTTTACTCTTTTATATAACAACATTATATCATCAGTACAACAGAAGCAAACACAATTTAAGGTAAAATATCACTTTCTAGCAGTTCCTTGGTGTCCCCTACAGATAAACAACTCTCAGCTTCTCCAAGACTAGAGAGTGAGACTAAAGACAGAAGACAGCAAAAAATGGCACACTTAGACATCCAGAAGAGTGGCATACCAAAGACATTCAGTGGGCATTTGAGCCTCTAGGCAACATTGGTCAAAACCGCATAAGATGATTATAGTTCTCTTGATGAAGGACTTTCTTCAGTTCTCTTCAGATTGGCTATATACCTTAGGAGCTAGTGCTAGAAGAGAAACTAGAAGTGTACTCTGTGTGCATCTTGACAGGCCTGGTTTGGAGACTTCCTGAAACCAGCATGGGTATGCCAAGAGGAGCTAGAGTGCTTACTCTACCTTGACTGCTAAAGAAATTAACTTTCTCTTAAACTAGTGCTTTCACAAAACGAAGAAAATTAAACAATCTAGAAGACTGCATAAAGTCTTTTCAAATGTTTCAATAACTAAATTTCCCCCACACCAAAAATAAAGCTCATTATAAAAATCCCTGTTAAAAGAAAACAGGGCAATTGATCAGGACCCCAGGATAATCTATCCAAATTAGTATTTTATGACAGTTTAGATTTGTGAGCTTGATGAGCTTTCACTGAATTGGCCAAGGTCAAATAAATGTGGGCAAATTTTGTGCAATATTTCTGGTTTCTACCCATTAGCTTCTCCAAACTTATACTGTTATGTTTCTGTCTCAGCTTTGTAAACTGAATGGCTGAAATCACATTATCTCTAAACCAAAGGTGTTTCAGTCATAATAGATATTCAATAGTTTGGTCATGTGGTTGTTCATCCCTAGGGAACTCACAAGTTCACCTGACTGATGTAGAAGACCAAAAACTATCCATTCTCTCTTGTATCAAACTTATCCACATGATTTCTCAACACTTTGTTCAGAAAACAAATAATACACAAGGTATCAGCTTCCTCAAACTAAAATTTTATTTATGAAGTTACCTTCCTCTTTCAAAATATCTAAAAAAATGTTTACCAAATAAAACAAGCTTAAATCTAAAGCTGATGAACCAAAAAAATCATTTCCAAAGCATCTGTTTTCCCAGTGCTTAGCACAGCTGTTCCTGTGGCTACAGTCTTAACAATTAATAAAATAACATTAAAATGAGCTGCAAGTGCATAATAAAATTATAGGTCAAAATGGGATAATTTTGAAACATTCATCTAAAAAAATGGGTTGAATAAACAAAATGTGGTAGAATGGAATAGCATTCAGCCATAAAGAGAAATGAAGTTCTGATACATGCTACAACATGGATGAACTCTGAAAACATCATGCCGAGCGAAAAAAATCAGAACCAAAAGGATGAAATTGTATGATCCCACTTATATGAAATGTCTAGAGTAGGCAAATGCACAGAGACAAACACTAATTAGTAGTTACCAGGAGCTGGAGGAGGGGAAAGGGGGAGTTGTTGCTTAAGGGGTACTGAGTTTCTATTTAGGGTGATGAGAACATTTGGAGATGGGTGGTGGTGATGGTTGCACAACACAGTGAATGTAGCTAATGTCACTGGATTGTATATTTTAAAATGGTTGGAATGACAAATCTTTTGCTATATGTATTTTACCACAATTTTTTTTTTTTAATTTTTTAAGTAGTTTGGCACTTTTCACCTACTAGTTTTGCTGTAGTCAAAAAAAAGAAATGAACAACTTGGTGAAGATATGGAAAAATCGAAACCCTCATACACTGCTGGAGGGAATGTAAAATAGTGCAGCTACTGTGGAAAACAGGTTGGAGCTTCCTCAAAAAGTTAAACATATAATTACCTTATGACTCAGTAATTCCACTTCTAAGTACATACCCAAAAGGCTTGAAAACAGGTTCTCAAACAAATACTTTAACACGAATGTTCGTAGCAGCATTATTCACAATAGTCAAAAGATGGAAACAATTCAAATGTCTATCGAAGCAGGAATGGATAAACAAATTATAGTATATATACAGTGGACTATTACTCAGCCATAACAAATGAACTATTGATACATGCTACAAAGTGGATGAACCTCAAAGACATTATGCTGAGTGAAAGAAAACATCACATATCGTATTATTCCATTTATATGAAATATGCAGAGTAGGTAAATGATAGAGACAGAAAGCAGACGGATGACTGCCAGGGATTGGGGGAAGAGAGGAACGGGTAGTGACTGCTTATTGGATTTTCTTTTGAGGTGACAAAAATGTTTGGGAACTGGATAGAAGTAATGGTTCCACCACATTGCAAATGGATTAAATGCCACTGAGTTATACACTTTAAAATGGTTAATTTTATGCTATTTGAACTTTTACCAAATAACCATAACTCCATATATAGGCTTAATCTCACTATTGAAATTTGGGTTTTAAACCATAAAGAAATTAAATAAAAGCAGTAAGCTGTAGATAAAGTTGCTTCTTCTTTCGAGTACTCCCTTTATTAAATTTTTATCAAGTGTGAGAAAAAGGTTTTATATAGTAACAGATTAACTTCCTTAAAATTAGAAAGATCGCTTCATTAGCAATTAACTTTTGTTTAAAAATATTCATTAGCATTAACTTTTCTTTAAAAATATTGTTGAATGCACTTTGATTCATTCCATCAATGAATATTTACTGAGTGATTACTACGTGCTGGGTAGTGTTTGTTGGCACTGGGAGTTCAGCGGTGAAAACAAAGGCTAAAGTCTCTGCTGTCATGAAGCATACAGTCTATGAGAAAACACAGAAGTCCATCAATGACAAATAAATAAGAAAAATACTGGATAACAACACATGCTATCAAGAAAATAAAACAAGGATGCTTTCAACAGCAGGTAACAGAAAATACAATCAAAAACTGATGTCTTTAAAAGTAAGAGTTTATTCACTTCTGCTGAGCTGAAGAGGTAACGCAATGATCAGGAAGGTTCAATCAGGACTCCTGCTTCGCCTGTCTGAAGTTCTCTTGCCTTCATTCCCTCTTTGTGTTGGTTACACTCTCAATCTTGCAGTCAAATGACCCCAGCACTTTCAGACTCCAAATCTGCATACAATTTTTCCGGGGACTCTTTTAACAGCAAGAAACATTCTTTTCGGGTGATGAAGCTTCAGTCACGATGAATTATATGATGTCTTGAATTTGTTTTAAAATAATTCAGTGAGGTGGGGAGTGGGGTTGGGTGGCAGGTAGGGTATAGATGAATAATATTATACATAACTTCATAATTTTTGAAGCTGGGTAAACACAGGAGTTTATTCTAGTATTCTCTTTAATAGTGTATGTTTCAAATTTTCCGTAATAAAAAAATTTTGGAAAGCTACAAAGGCTAGTACAAAACGCCAGGATGCAAACACAATGAGACACCACTTCACATCCACTAGGATGGCTATTATCAGAAAATGACAAGTGTTGGTGAAGACGTGGAGAAATTGGAACCCTCATTAATGCTGGCAGAAATGCAAAATAGTGCAGCAGCTGTGGAAAATAGTTTGATGATTCCTCAAAAAGTTAAACATAGATAATACTGGTGAAAAGAAAAAAAAATGTTAAACATACAATTACCGTATGTCTTAGTTATCTAGTGTGGCTATAACAGAAATACCACAAGTGTATGACTTTAACAAACAGAAGTTTATCCTCTCATAGTTCAGGAGGCTATAACTCTGAATTCAGGGTGCCAGCTCCAGGGGAAGGTCCTTGTCATCAATCTTCCCCTGGTCTAGGAGCTTTCCAGTGTAGGGACCCTGGCTCCAAAGGACACACTCTGCTCCCGGTTCTTCTTGCTTGGAGGTACTGAGGACCCTATCTCTCTGTTGGCTTCTCTTTCCTTTTATCTCTTGGACGGCCACATCCCAGGGAAATTCCACTTACATTGGATCAGGGCTGTGACCTGAGTAAGGGTGTTGCATCCCACCCTAATCCTCTTTAACATAATCTAATCCTGCCTTATTAACTACAGGCAGAGATTAGGATTTACAATGCACAGGAAAATTACATCAGATCACGAAATGGAGGATAACCGTACAAAACTGGGAATCATGGCCTAGTCAAGTTGACATATATTTTGGGGGGGCACTATTCAATCTGTGACACCATAAAAAATATGACCCTGCAATTCCACTCCTAGGTATGTACCCAAAGGACTTGAAAACAGGGATTCAAACAGATACTTGTATGCCAATTTTCACTACAGCATTATTTACAATAACCAAAAGGTAGAAACAACCCAAGTGTCCATCAACAGATAAATAGATAAACAAAACATGGTGTATATATATACAATGGAATATAATTCAGCCATAAAGAGAAATGAAGTCCTAGTACATGCTATGACATGGATGAATCTTGAAAATATTATTCTGAGTGAAATAAGTCAGACACTAAAGGACAAATATCGTATGACCTCATTATACAAAAAGAGCTGTAATTTGTAAATGCCTAAGACCGAAGTTCATTAGTGGTTACCAGGGGCAGGTGAGAGGGGGAAATGAGTTATTGTTTAAGGGGTACTGAGTTCCTGTTAACCAAAGAAAAAACCAAACCCATTGCCATCAAGTCAATTCCGACTCATAGCAACCCTATAAGACAGTGTAGAACTGCCCCCATACAGTTTCCAAGGAGCACCTGGTGGATTCAAACTGCCAACCTTTTGGTTAGCAGCCATAGCACTTAACCACTACACCACCAGGGCTTCCTTAAGGGTAATGAAAAATATTGGAAATGAATAGTGGTGTTGTTTGCACAACACGGTAAATGTAGTTAATGTCACTGAATTGTATACATAAAAATGGTTGAAACAGCAAATGTTTCATTCTATATATTTCTTCATCACAATAAAATTTTTAAAACTAAGAAGGAGGAACTGAGGAAGGGCTGAGGGATCCCTAAAGAGAAAGTTCAGGACCTGACATTTGAAGGAAAAAATGAGAAGCTGGTGATGTTGGCAACTGCTCTATGCTTAATGTCCTCCTGGCTACTATGGCTTAAAACTCTATTCTCTTCTCTCCATCTCACAGCCAAGGCCTTGTTCTCTCAATGTTTTGCCCCGGAACCATACTCTAGAACAGTTCTCCAAATGCTTTGGTGGCCTTGCCTGTGGGTGATCTCTGCAGCCTTGGTCAACCTCCCAGTCCAGGCCAATGGTTTTGTTTCTCTGTTGACTCTTTCAACCTGACCTCTCAGCCTTGCCTGGGATCCTTCTTCCAGGCCCCAGAGTGTCTCATGTCATCAGGCACCACCAGCTCTGTCACAAACCAATGGCCAGAAACCACTATTCCCAGACCCTTGTACGCAACATGAAGGTAAAGAGATATTTACATAACTGTGAAAAAATCTGACTAGATTTTTGGTCAGCACAGCTATGGAGAAAGGGGTAAATAAATAAATAAATAAAACTTCGGAAAAGACCCAGAGAGAGCTAGCAGAGATAAATAAAAGTCGGGGAAACAGAACTCAAGAAAAGAACGTAAAAAACAGTAATTAGTCAACATGCAGAGTACGTTTTTTATTTCATCATGTTTACACACAAAACTAGAGGAAGAGGTGCCAATAGGGATTTGAAAGAATCCATAGAAGAAATCATATCCTAGTAGTGAGTCATGTGAGGTGCTAGAACAGACAGCTGAGAGATTCTGGAGAGCTCTGCTAATAGAAAATGGCCCTGAGATGTTTGGTCTGCGAAGGCAGGTTGCCAGGTGGCTAAGGGATGACAGAAAGAGGTATGGGGATGAAGGAGAGAAGCCCACTTCACTTAATAAACACTTTTTTTGAGCACCAACTAGTTTTGAAATCTCATGGAGCTTGCAGTCTAATATTCCTGTATCCCCCTTCTCCATAGAACTTTCCTCAGATCTTGAATCCATACTTTGGGGAAAGTTCTAGAGCAACTGGGGACCTCCTTGCTCCAGTGTCCTGGTAGGGAAAAATCTTAGAGTTAGGATGGAGGGCAGAAAGTTACTCCCCTCTGAAGGGAATGGATCATGTCTTATCCCTTCCTCTTGTAATGAATCCTTCTCTTCAATGGACCCCCAGCTAGAATACGTAGCTATGAGCAGGAGATAGGTTGGGCTAATCTCTAAAACGAGACCTCTAGTCTAGTTGCTAGGCTCCTTTACTGAGAGGGGTATCACATTCCCCTGGAATATGTTTGGGAGACTCTGGGATCTGGTCATGGTAGCCACAGGGTTCCAAGGAGAGCAGTATCTGCCTGTCATAGCCTAGACTTCTGTTCCCAAGTCAGGGAGGAAGAAGGTAGACACTCCACTCTTGTTCAGTCCCTCCACTAGCAGGAACTAAGCTGTTTTCTTCCTGAATAACGGCAAGTACACACTCCCACTGTGATTATTAATTTTCTTCTGAATACAATAAGAGGAAAACATATTCCTTTAGCTCTAAACCAAAAACCAAACCAGTTGCCCAAGTTGATTCCAACTCATGGTGACCCCATGTGTGCCAGATTAGAATTTCTCCTGGGTTTTCAACAGCCTGTGACCTTTCAGAAGTAGATTGCCAGGACTTTCTTCCAAGGCACATCTGAGCAAACTTGAACGACCAATCTCTCAGTTAGTAGCCAAATGCCTAACTACTTGCACCACCCAGGGACCTGCCTCCTTTGGCTCTGTTGTTGTTTGACCCCGTGTAACAGAGTGAAACTTCCCCATATAGTTTTCTAGGCTGTAATCTTGATGTGAGCAGATCTCTAGGTCTTTTATCCCATGGATCCACTGGGTGGGTTCAAACCACCAACCTTTCAGTTACAGCTGAGCTCTTAACTGTTGCTCCACCAGGGCTACTTCCTTTGGCTCTACTTATGAAATAATAACATTGGTGTAATAGTGTTAAGGCACTTCTGGCTGCTTCTAGAACCTGCTTTTACATTAGCTGGGAATGGCTCTGATTTTGTGATGCCATTAACAGATTCTTCCTGACCCCTGTAGTAGGCCAATTGAAGTAGCCATTCTTGGAAGATTTATAAGAAGAGAAAATGGTTAGATGATGACTGTCAGAGGGGACCCAGAATGAAAAGAAAATATGGTTAAATGTCACTAGACTTTTGTCTCAAGACAGCTGTTGAGTAGACAGGTGACTGATTTCACAGAACAAGTCTTAATGCCTTTAAAGTTCATCAGAAAATTGTTTAAACTAATTTTTAATGCTAATTTCTTCCAAGAAGAAAGTGTGATTCACATCATGAGAAATAGTTCCAACCCAGACCAAATCTGGAGCACTTTTTTCTCTTTTACAATACTCTGGGGAAAGCGAATTATGGGATATTCCTCACCAGTGGCTACAGAGGTTAGGTACATTATCCAAGGCATCCCTTTCCTGTAATCAGGGAACCTAAAAAGTGAAATTATCATCAGAAGGTCACTTTCTGAGCACCAAATTAGAAAAAACAGGGGCTGGTGGTCTGGAGAACCTGTTTACTCAGGCCCAGGTGGAGCTGTATCCATAGCTGCTCTCCTGGGAGAGTGCTGCTTCAACACAAGAGTCTCAACCTCTGACCCCCTTTCCTGGAGCTTCAAGAAGACCATTCCCCTTACGTTTACAACATCCTCCTTCAGGCAGGTGACAATGAAACCACATAATTCAGACTTTCCTTTTCTTAGTTACAAGGACATTGCAGCCTGCCTTCCTTGCTGTGCCCTGATCCCTGGATGCCTTGATCTGTTTCCAAGTCTCCTCAGGCGCGTATCTCCAGGCAGTCGATGTACATCTGCAATTTATACTATTTTCTGACTCCATCCATTACGTGAACATTTCACTAATGTTAAAATGTGTCTCACACTTAAAGAGAAAGCGTAGGGGACTGGTTAAGAGCAGATTCTGAGGCCTGACTGTTTGGATTCAAATTCCAGTGCCCAGTTTATTCATTGGTAAAACAGGAATACCTTAGTGCCTACCTTGTAAGTGGGGTCCTGGTAGTGCAGTGGTTTAGAACTCAACTGCTAACCAAAAAGGTCAGTAGTTCAAGTCTACCAGCCGCTCCTTGGAAACCCTATGGGACAGTTCTACTACACTGTTCTATAGGGTGGCTATGAGTCAGAATTGACTAGACGGCAAGTCAGGTTTTTTGTTTTTTGGTTTTTCTTTCTTTTTTTTTTTTTTTTTTTTTGCTTTCTTATAAGCAGAATCCCTGGTGGCACAATGGCTAAGAGCTCGACTGCCAGTTCCATGGGAGAAAGACCTGACGATCCTCTCCCATAAAGATTCCCATTGCTGTCGAGTTGGCTCCAACTCGTAGTGACCCTATAGGACAGAGTAGAACTGCTCTATAGGGTTTCCAAGGCTGCAATCTTTACAGAAGCTGATTGCCACTTCTTTCCCTGTGGAGCAGCTGGTGGGTTCAAACTGCTGACCTTTCTGTTAGCAGACAAATGCTTAACCACTGTACCACCAGGGCTCTTTACCTTCTAACTGTAGCATTCTGTTAAATGCTGTGAAAATGCAAAGTTGAGTACAATATAGTCCCTATGCTTGAGTTACTTCCAGTGCAGCAGAGGAAAAAGATAGGGGCTCCACCTTTAAAAGAAGGTAAACTATGATAAGTGGTATAATCAATGTAGAAACAATGTGCTATGCAAGGAGAGGTCAAATGTGACTCACAGCAAGTATTAATGAAGCATTTACAGTATGCTTAGCCTTGTGTCCAGAGAAGTGGCATTATAAAAGGTGCATAAAAGCCTTGATCCCTCCTCTGTCAAAAATGACAACTTACTTGGCATGACAAAACAAACATACACTATAAAAAGCAGTGAACAGTGTCATCTGTTAGATTGTGGGGAGAACACTAAAAGTATTGCAACCTTCCAAAGGAGACGGAGCCCAACAGAAGCTGGAGTAGTTCAGGAAGGGAAGGAGAGCATTAGGCAGTCAAGAGGGGGAGTGAATGTGGCACCAGGAGGAGCCTGACCAAACTGGAGCAGAGGGAGGTAAGGACAGGGCTACTTGGTAAGGCTATTCAGTAAGCATGCGGTCAGAGCAAGAGGTCTCAGGAAGGAGGGCGGGTACTTTAGACTGGATGTAGTAGCAACTAAAGTGTTTGGGATAGATGATAGACCTGATGCAAGTGATAGTTAAGAAACAGTTTGTACAAGCGGCCATCTAGATGCATCAGTGGGTCTCAACCCACCTGGATCAAAGGAGAATGAAGAACAAGAACACCAAGGCCACACGACAACTATGAGCCCAAGAGACAGAAAGGTCCCCATGAACCAGAGATTTACATCATCCTGAGACCAGAAGAACTAGATGGTGCCCGGCCACAACCGATGACTGCCCTGACAGGGAGCACAACAGAGATTCCCTGAGGGAGCAGGACATCAGTGGAATGCAGACCCCAAATTCTCATAAAAAGACCAGACTTAATGGTCTGACTGAGACTAGAGGAATCCCGGCGGTCATGGTCCCCAAACCTTCTGTTGGCACAGGACAGGAACCATTCCCGAAGACAACTCATCAGACATGGAAGGGACTGGACAATGGGTTGGAGAGAAATGCTGATGAAGAGTGAGCTACTTGTATCAGGTGGACACTTGAGATTGTGTTGGCATCTCCTGTCTGGAGGGGAGATAGGAGGGTAGAGAGGGTTAGAAACTGGCAAAATTGTCACGAAGGAGATACTGGAAGGGCTGACTCATTAGGAGGAGAGTAAGTGGGAGTATGGAGTAAGGTGTATATAAGCTTACATGTGACAGACTGACTTGATTTGTAAACGTTCACTTAAAGCTCAATAAAAATTATTAAAAAAAAAAAAGCTGCTAGTCTTCAGTGGGGCCCAGAACAAGAAAAGGTTCTGCAACAGGCTGCTGTACAAACTGCTCTGCCACTTGGACCATACGATCTGGCTGATCCAATGGTGCTTGAAGTGCCAGTGGCAGATAAAGATGCTGTTTGGAGTCTTTGGCAGGCCCCTATCGGTGAATCACAGTGCAGACCATTAGAATTTTGAAGCAAAGCCCTGCCATGCTCTGCAGATAACTACTCACCTTTGGAGAAACAGCTTTTGGCTTGTTACAGGACCTTAGTAAAGACTGAACACTTAACCATGGGAACCAAGTCACCATGTGGCCTGAACTGTCCATCATGAACTGGGTGTTGTCTGACCCACAGAGTCATGAAGTTGGACACGCACAACAGCAGTCCATCATTAAATGGAAGTGGTATATATGAGATAGGGCCAGAGCAGGACCTGAAAAACAAGAAAGTTGCATGAGGAAGTGGTGCAAATGCCCATGGTCTCCACTCCTGTCCCATTACCTTCCATCTCCTAGTCTGCACCTATGGCCTCATGGGGAGTTCCTTAGGATCAGTTGACTGAAGAAGAGAAAACTCCTGCCTGATTTACAGATGGTTCTGTGCAATACGCAGGCACCACTCAAAAGCAGCCAGGGGCAGCACAACAGCCCCTTTCTGGGACCTCCCTGAAGGACAGTGGTAAAGGGAAATCCTCTCAATGGTCAGAACTTCAAACAATGCACCTCGTTGTTCACTTTACCTGGAAGGAGAAATGGCCAGATGTCCAACTGTATAGTGATTCATGGGCTGTGGCCAATGGTTTGGCTGGATGGTCAAGGACATGGAAAGAACATGATTGGAAAATTGGAGACAAGAATTTCGGGGGAAAGGGTATGTGGAGAGACCTCCCTGGATGGGCCAACGAAGTGAAGATATTCGTGTCCTATGTGAATGCTCACCAAACGGTGAACTTGGCAGAAGATGATTTTAACAACCAGGTGGATAGGATGACACGTTCTGTGGAAACTAGTCATCCTCTTTCTCCAACTACTCCCATCATTGCTCAATGGCTCTTGAACAAAGTGGCCATGGTGGCAGGGATGGAGGTTATGCATGGACTCAGCAACATGGGCTTCCATTCATCAAGGCTGACTTGGCTATAGCCACTGCTAAGTGCCCAATCTGCCAACAGCAGAGACCAACACTGAGTTCCCAATATGGCACCATCCCTCAAGGTGATCAGCCAGCAACCTGGCACCAAGTTGATTACATTGGACCACTTCCATCATGGAAAGGGCAGCATTTCATCCTTACTAGAATAGAAACTTACTCTGGATATGGATTTGCCTTCCCTGCATGCAATGCTTCTGCCAAAACTACCATTTGTAGTCTTACAGAATGCCTTATCCACCGTCATGGTATCCCACACAGCATTACCTTGGATTAAGGGACTCACTTCACAGCAAATGAAGTGTGGCAGTGGGCTCATGCTCATGGAATTCACTAGTCTTACTGTATTCCCCATCACCCTGAAGCAGCTGGCTTGATAGAATGATGGAATGGCCTTCTAAAGACACAAATGCAGTGCCAGCGAGATGGCAATAATTTGCAGGTTTGGAGGTTGTAGATGCTCTAAACCAGTGTCCAATATATGGTGCTGTTTCTCCTATAGCCGGGATTCATGGGTCCAGGAATCAAGGGGTGGAAATGAGTGTGGTACCACTCACTATTACCCCTAGTGACCCCCTTGCAAGATTTTTGCTACCTATCACTGCGCCTTTATTCTCTGCAGGTTTGGAAGTCTTAGTTCCAAAGGGAGGAATGCTCCCACCTGGAGACACATCACTGATTCCATTGAACTGGAAGTTAAGAATGCCACCTGGCCACTTTGGACTCCTTATGCCTCTGGATCAACAGGCAAAGAAGGCAGTTACCATACTGGCTGGTGTGATTGATTTTGATTACTAAGAGGAAATCGGATCGATATTACATAATGAAGGTAAAGAATAGTACATCTGGAAAGCAGGAGACCCCTTAGGGTGTCTCTTGGTGCTACCATGCCCGGTGATTAAAGTCAATGGAAAACTACAGCAATCCAATTCTGACATGACTGCTAATGACCCAGACCCTTCAGGAATTAAGGTCTGGATCACCCCAACAGGCAAAGAACCATGACCAGCCAATGTGCTTGCTGAGGGCAAAGGGAATAAGGAATGGGTGGTGGAAGAAGATAGTTCTAAATACCAATTATAGCCACTTAATTTCAGCAAAAGGGATCACTATTGATCCAAAAAGGAAAGAAACTATCTTAGCCTTCCCTGTTCCAACTTCAAAAAACTGTTGAGAGGATTCCTAGGACTCTAGTTATTGCACAGTCTGGATACCTAATTTTTCTTTTTTAGCACAACCATTATATCAATATTTAAAGAAGCCAGAGCCTGGTGCTTTTCAACTCTCAGAAGACGACAAAGAGGTCATATCGAAAAGGAATCATTAATTAACACACCAGCATTAGGATTCCCTAACTATAATTTGAATTTTTCACTTTTCATACATCTGGGGATGTCTTACAAGTCTTCACTCAGAGACATGGAGTACAAGAAAGACCAGTTGGCTTTTATAGCCTTCAACTTTATTCAGTCACTAGGGGTTATCCTCCTTGCCTCAGAACAGTTGCTGCCACTGCCAGACTACCAGAAAAATGGCACAGTTTTAGGAAATTTCCTTGATGTTTATGTTCCTCATGCAGTACCTACTATTTTTAACTTCACTTTAACACTGCACCTTTCAGCTAGCAGACTGACTTCTCATGAAGTCCTGCTACTAGCTTCCTCTAACATTCAACTACATATGGTAGCCTGTTTAAATTTTGTGACTCTTTTACCTTTGCCTAACAATAATAACCACCCCTTTCATGATTGTTTAGACTTTACAGAACAACTTTTGCCCTCCAGGACTGAATTACAAGAAATTTCTCTTGCTAACCCAGGCCTAGTCTTACTCATCGATGGGTCATATTTAAGACTTGATCCTACTACCATTAATTACCAGGGAGGATATGCCATTACCACCTCCATGGAAGTTCTCGAAAGCAGCACCCTCCCTGAAGTTACTTCAGCTCGGCAAGCTGGATTGATTTCACTTACGAGGCCTTGCAAATTGACTTCTGGACAGTCAGTAAATCTTTATACTGATTTGAGGTATGGATTCAGGGTGGCCCATGATTTGGGGATGCTATGGAAAAAAAGGAGGTTCCTGAACTCTTCAGGAAACCAGATCAAGAATGGTTTCTTAGTAGCAGACCTCTTAGAAGCCCTTTTGCTTCCCTCTAAGATTGCAGTAATTAAAGTACCAACCCACAAAACCCAAAGGAATATCTAAACAGAGGAAATTAAAAAAAAAAAAAACTTAGCTGATTACACAGCCAAACAAGCTGCTTCTCGGCGGCTTCTTGCCATGATTGTGACAGTTCTGATCCCAGTCGTGATGAAAAGGAAGGATATAATTCAAGTACTTTCTAACCACCACTTCCTCAACAACCATTGAATACAATCATGGTATTCATGCGGCTTTAGAGCTGCTTTTCAGACACCAGCAAACAGCCCCAAAGGATAAAACTGAGACTTAGGAAAAAGATGGCTGCTACCAAACCCCAGTAACAAAGTTATGGATAGGGCCTGATAATACTTTATCCCACCAAAATTTTTGCATGTTCCCATGATTTGAAATTTACATGAATATGCACATTTAGGACAAGATGAAATGATCACTCCATTACAACAGTGTTGGTGGGGTGATTTTTCTAGAGCTGCAGAACATGTTTCTCGTTGTCCTACCTGTTCTCAACATAACAAATCCAGGGAATTTCTAGCCATGGTCACCATGATAAAGACCATTCTTACTATTACCCTTCTGATCTATTAAAGATGTCTGTACTCCTGGTAGAATCTCCCTTGAACACCTTTTTGTAAATCAAAAGATGAAATTGAGATATGGAAAAAATATGGTTGCTCCCAGGAGTCTACTTCAGGGATATGGATGGGACTTAATCACTTGCCTGTTGTCATGGATTGAATTGTGTCCCCCAAAAATATCTGTCAACTTGGCTAATATTGTGTTGTTGTCCTCCATTTTGTGATTGATTTTCCTATATGTTGTAAATCCTAATCTCTGCCTGTGGCTAATGAGGCAAGATTGGAATATGTTGAAGAGGATTAGAGTGGGATGTAACAACTTTGCTCAGGTCACATCCCTGATCCAATATAAAGGAAGTTTCCCTGGGGTGTTGTCTGCACTGCCTTTTATCTTACAAGAAATGAAAGAAAGGGAGCAGAGAGTTGGGAACCTCATACCACCAAGAAAGCAGCCCTGGGAGCAGAGTGCTTCCTTTGGACCTGGGGTTCCTCTGTGGAGAAGCTACTAGTCCAGGGGAAGACTGATGACAAAGACCTTCTTCCAGAGCCTGAAGAGAAAGCCTTCCCATGGAGCTGATGCCCTGAATTTGGACTTGTAGCCTACTAGACTGTGAGAGAATAAATTTCTCTTTGTTAAAGCCATCCACTTGTGGTATTTGTTATAGCAGCCCTAGACGACCAAGACACCTGTTCTTCCCAAATCTCTCCAAATCTCCATGATGAAAGCATTACATATGAACTCCCATTTGGGAGGAGATAAAATAATGTAAATATTGAAGAAATATCGGTGGGGCCATTTCTTTGAAGGCACTGATTATGTCACCTCACACTGATCTATATGTTCTCAATTTAATTCAGGAAACCATATAAATCCCACCTGGGAAATACCCTCTGCCTTCAGGGCCTATGCTCGAATGGCAAATTGATTTTATTCAACTTCCACACTTGAATGGCCACAAATTTGTATTATTGATGGTCTGTAGTTTCTCTCATTGGGTAGAGGCTTTTCTGTGCCATTGAACCACTGCAAACTTCATAGCTAAGAAACTTTTGGAAAATATCCCCACTTGGGGAGCCCCCAAAACTCTTTGCAGTGATCAAAGTACCCACTTTACTGGCCAATTAATAAAGAAAATATGTAAAAATTGTCCCTATTTTTCAAAGACTCCATTATCCTTACCATCCTCAATCTTCAGGCCTTTTGGAGAGGACCAACAATATCATTAAAACTCAGTTAGCCAAACTTCCCATGTCTCTTCACTCGCCTTGGGTCCAAGTGCTCCCTTTTGTCCTTTTAAATTTAAGATCTACTTCATTTGGATTACATAAATTGACACCATATGAAACCATTACTAGATGGGCTATGGCCCTCCCTTATCAGTCGGCCTGGACCGATTCCAATTTACTTCAAGCTAACTTACTAAAATATTGTCAGTCCCTGATTCAGTACTCCAAGGAGTATTCCACACAAGTGAAAGCACCTTTGGTAACCAAAAATCAGACTTGTCCCAATTTCCTCCCATTAAGCCTGGAGATTATGTTTATTGGAAGAGATGGTACCTTAGTCATCTAGTGCTACTATAACAAAAATACCACAAGTGTATGGCTTCAATAAACAGAAGTTTATTCTCTCTTAGTCTAGTAGGCTACAAGTCCAAATTCAGGGCACCAGCTCCAGCGGAAGGCTCTCTCTGTTGGTTCTGGGGGAAGGTCCTTGTCATCAATCTTCCCCAGTCAAGGAGATTCTTAGCACAGGAACCCCAGATCCAAAGAACATGCTCCCTTCCTAGTTCTGTATTCTTGGTGGCAGGAGGTCCCCATGTCTCTCTGCTCACTTCTCTCTTTTATATCTCCAAAGAGATAGACTTAAGACATAACCTAATCTTGTAGATTGAGTCCTGCCTCATTAACATAGCTGCCTCTAACCCTGCCTCATTAATATCATAGAGGCAGGATTTACAAGACATAGGAAAATCACATCAGATGACAAAATGGTGGATAATCACCCAATACTGGGAATTGTGGCCTAGCCAAGTTGACAGGTATTCTGGGGGGACACAATTCAATCCATGACAGACATTAATTGAAAGACTCCCTTGAGCCTCATTGGAAAGGCCTATACTTGTTCCTTCTCACTAACCCTTGTGCTGCCAAATCACAAGGAGTTAAGAGTTGAATACACCTGTCCCAGTTAAAGAAATCCAGGGCTGCCTCTACCTGGACCGTTCAGCCTACAGAATGACTCAAACTGAAATTCAAACGCCTTGGTGGCTAGAAGCAGACAATGTCTGAAGTAGACAGCTTCCCCCAAGCCAAGGAACAAGACCCCGAGTGGACTCCATCTGATACAGACTCTTGAAGATGTTGGACTTTATTTAACTCCTATTACTTTTGAAATTGATCTGCTTTACAAACTTGGATTTATTGTCTGGTGAGAACTGTCGTGTAGACTGTCGGTACCTTTGCATTTTGCCCTGTGCTTTTTGCCATACTTGTATTAGTTACCATATTGCACTTTGTTGAAATGATCCCCTGTTTTAATATCCTCTTTTTTCTATGCAAATTACTGAAGCAGGGACTTGTTTTATTACATCCACTATTTTTATGACATTTGCCTTTGTTATACTACTTTTGGTTTGTCTTCTTCCATTATGAAGCCTATCTCAAATATTCTCTTACTATGTAGCATGACTCTCATTAATGCATGGCATGAAAATGTCTCTGTCAGATTATCCCAAGCAGTGGCTAGTGCCAGTAATTTAACTGGCTGCTGGTTTGCCACCAGATTTCAAAATCCAGACATCAGAATTCAGATCCATTAACATCCTCTATATTGAATTATTGTTTTACTCCCAATGCTACTGTTAGCCTCAACATCATCTTTAAGTTGGCCATACATGTTAGACTATGGCATCCTCCTGGAATGTTAGTGCAACCTCAGGTATCGTGTTTTAATTTCACCTAACCTACAATCCCTGACCAGGCCATGGAACGCTTGAGAGCTTTCTTTACAAAACAAAGAGAAGTTCATGTTTTCCAAATTAGCTTTTCACTCCAACACAGAGAATTCCCTAGATACTTTGAGATTTTATCAGGTAAATGAAAGGAATTACATGACTGCATAAAGTACGGCTCATCCCCCCTCTTTGTACTAGACTCTAACCTGTTGCTGTTGAGTTGTTTCCAACTCATAGCAACCGTATAAGACAGAGTAGAACTGCCTCATAGGGTTTCCAAGGAGGGACTGGTGGATTTGAACTGCCAATCCTTGATTTGCAGCTGTAGCTCTTAACCACTGTGCCACCAAAGCTCCTATAGACTCTGGAACCCTCTAAAAATGTAACATTTATCTATTTGCAACAATTCTTCAGCAGAGTATTGACTTGAACAAGTTAATAAAAACATTCCCTTACCACACAATTATACCAGAAATAATATGATCTGTTTTCCTTATAGATATATATTTTCATGTGGAAGATAAGAGTATTCCACTAAAAAAAGACCAAACCCAAGTAATGGACCCTATTCTTGGACATTACCCTGTTTAGACAGATGGAATATGACAGGTCAATACACCTTGGACCAGCTAGGGGTGCCTTTAGATCCCCACTGCTATCATGATAGTTTACATTGGACTAATAGCCTAAATTGTTAGCCAGAATTAGAAGAGATACCTTGGAAGACATTTATGGATATCATAACCCCATTAGACTCAATCCTGGAATGGGATATAGGTTTTTAAGATCTTCTCCTTTTATGGAACAGCACAATTAGAATGGGCACCTCAAAATGTGTCCTTCTCAATGCAACAAATTGTTAATGACATTGCTAATGGCATGAATGCCCAACAAAAATCTTTAGATTCTATTTACAAAGTAGTTGTGGATCACTGGATCATTTTAGACTTCCTTTTAGCCCACCATGGAGGTGTTTGTGCTATAATTAATACCTCCTATTGCATTTAGATTAACACCTTTAATAGGGTAGAACAAGACATTGAAAAGGTGCACCAAAAGGCTACCTGGTTAGATATAAAAGACTCTAGTTCTGATTCCTGGTTCAATATTTTTAGTTAGCTCCCTCTGAAATTAGTTCCTGGGTCAAATCTCTATCATTAACTGGGTTAATGATACTTATTGCTATTGTAATCATTATTGTAACAGTCAAATACTGTCTAAAATTTACACCCAATGTTTTGACTCAAAGAACCAACTTGATGTCCATGAGGAGAATTATGTATATAGATGAAACTCATTTTTATGTCAAAGGATCTCACACCTTAGACTAGCCTTTTGAACTGTCAAGATGTTCCTCTGATGTGATCTCACTCCACATAGCCCCTTGACTACCAATTACAGAAGAAGAATGCTAAGCAAAGGCATGGGAAGATGTTAGACAGTGCCCCACCACCTATATACAGGTGATGTCTGGGGTCTTAAAGGCTTATTAAGATAAGCATCCACCTGAATAATGGATATCATCAGGAAGCCTATACAGAGGAAATCATTCTTACAATAGTGATCAAAGAATGTTTACTGAAACTCTTGATCAAAAGGAAGGACTGTGTGACAGCCCCAAAACCAAAGCATTTGACTTTAGTAAAATGTCTGATCTACGTCTGAGTCCTGGCCCCCTTCTAACTCCTGTGCACTTCTTTAACTGCCATTAACCTTTAGACAGACTTAAGCCCATAACTCAGGAAATGTTCTTCTGTGTAGTTAAGCCAAAGACATAGAAAGAATGCAGTGTAGGGAGTTTTGACGCAAATCCTTATCTGAAATTTCCTGAGCAGACAGCCTTAAAGGAAATCTTTTGCTCAAGGGAACTGCTTTAACAGAATGTTCTCAGAAAGAATGCATTGTAAGCACCTTGGGATCACCTGCATAGACTCCCCCCACCATAATTACAAACTTCTGCAATTATCTCATCTAAAGCCATCATTGTAAAGCCCCCAATTCAAGTAATCCTGCCTTATGTTGATCTAAGTTTACAATATCCAGTCAAAGTAGCATGCCTTAAGTTCTTTGTTCTCACTCTATAAATATGTCTCTGCAACTCTACCACCTTGGAGCATCTGGTTTCACTTTGTGAACCTCACATTTCCTGGTTCAAATCACTTTTGAACCTTCAATAAATCTCTTTACTTTTATTTTAACAGAGTATGAATTTTTATTCTTTGACAAACGGAAACTATCCCCTGCGGTCACCTTTTAGCTAAATAACAGATTGGCTAATAAAGAATATCACCTGTGAGTGCCGCACACCTTTAAAAAAATCATCCATATGAAACCAAAAGGTCAACAATTTCTCTAAAGCAAAGATGGAAGAGTAAGGTGATAGGGAATCTAGATTACTGGAAATGGCACATTTATAATAGAGTTAATGAGAATGTTGACACATTGTGAAAAATGTAACCACCGTCACTGAACAATTTGTGTAACAATTATTAAACGGGAAGCTGATTTGCTATGTAAACTTTCACCAAAAACACAATAAAGTATTATTTTAGAAAAAGACAGTGGTACCAAACTTCTGATATCCCTACGTAAGTCAGCAAAGGCTATCTTCTAGAAGGGAAAAGAAAGAAAGAGAAGCGCATCACCCAGCTCCTGAATTACACTGAATTTGTGGTAACAAGAAGACATTCACGTAGGAAACATTTAGTGCAAAGTTAGAAGATACCAGACTAGAGTTCATGTCCCCGTATTGTATTTTGGATTGGATGCAAAAAATTGAGTCATCAAGATAAAGGGTAAAATATGGGAGAAAGGGGAAGTCCTAAATGCATCACAGCTAAACAATACTTTCCTAGGAGGGGCTCCTGAACGCTGCATCTTTGCAGCCTTTTCTTCTTGCAGCTGCTTGCTTAATAGGCTGCATTGCAGACTCAGTAATTAGGTTTTCCTCTTTGGGCGGTAATTTGGCATTTCTACCACCAGGTGGAGCCATCCCACTGCCCTTCACTTACCCGTGTCAAGGAGAAAAGAGGATCTTAGTTTTTCCTCTCCCTACTTTTTTGTTTTTGTTTTTGTGTTTGGTCAGGGTATTTCCTTCAACAAGTTACACAAATAAGTACTTGCCTTCATGCCCAAGATCGAAAAGAATTTGGAGGGTGAGCTAAGAGGTCAGGCGACGGCTACCTTTTCCTCCCTTTATTGTTTTCTTAGTTGTTTGGTTTCCATGGGGATTTGTGTTTGCACAGCGACTCTGAATCCATTTACCGCCCCGCCAGGCTTGGGACTGAACCCAGAGACAGGTTGCAAGGACTTGCATGCGTTGGAATGGACTGAAAGAGGGAGGTTTACCTAGTCAATTTGGATAGCAAAAGATGAGGACAGGTACAGGAAGAGGGGTGCGAAGGGGTGGGCCAGGGGAGTGAGGCATGCAGAGGAATGTGGAAGACAGGCAGTGTATGTCTATTAGTTCAAATAAAATTCGGGACACTGAAATCTTTTCAAAAACTCGATCAGGGTACTTTGTCCTCAGCCGCTCTCTCAGTAGATCATCTCAGGACACATTCTAGTTCCTGTATATTACCAGGTTCTCTCCATCCCTGGTCCAAAAATATCCGGAAACAAGTACTGTTTAAGAACCTGCCTGGAGTTCTCCTGACGTGTCCCTTCTGTCTTGGAGCAAGAGAATGAGAACTCCAGGCACGGCATAGTTCCCGGGACATAGTAAGCTCTCAGTGAAATATTTGTTGAATGAATGAATGAGCGATAAGAATAGAATGGCCTGGGCTAATCTTATATAGTTCTAGCTTAAGACAAACTCCCGACAAAGAATAATTATTGCTTTTTCTGTCATCAAAATCATGATGGCTTGAATGTCTCACAAAGATTAGCGTTCACTGTTGTTGGTCTGCTTAAATGTTCAGGTGTTTTTCATATTTGCATTATAAATAGTCCCTACTTCAGAGAGTTTGTATTTCAGTTAGTTTGGGCCAATATTCTGTATCCATTCACAGGCAGCAGTTAATATTCAAATGAACAGTATTCTACATCAAGAAAGAATCACTTAACTCTTTACCTATCGGCCCCATCCTTCCTCCTCATTTTCTTAACTATTACTCGATTTAATTTACTTCATAGCTCTTGCCAGTCTCAGTAATTATCCAATTGATTTGCTTGCATTTTTATTTCTTTACAGGTGACTAGCTCCTTTCTGCCTTCCTCATATAGCCTTCCACTCTAAAATTTAGAATCTAAATGTTCAAGTCCTACTTTTATTTTCGAAACCCAATTGAAATGAATTCCTCATGGCCTCCTTTAATCTACCCTGCCACCATCCAATTGGAAGTAACATTTCCTTCCTCTGACCATGGACACACTTGGTCTGCATCTCTCATAACACTCAGCACTTTCTACCTGCACAGGACAGCATCATGATACGAACCCATTGCCGTCAAGTCTATTCCGACTCATAGCAACCCTATAGGACAGAGTAAAACTGCCCCATAGAGTTTCCAAGGAGCGCCTGGTAACTTCCGAACTTTTAGTTAGCAGCCATAGCACCTAACCACTATGCAACCAGGGTTTCCTGCATCATGATAATAGCTATCAAATGTGCTGAGCTTGAAAGCTTTGCCAAGCACTGACCCAAAGGCTTTAACAGATTTTCGTTCAGTCTCCACCACAATTCCATGAAGTAGGTGCTATTACTATCCTCATGTTGCATATGAGAAAACCGGAGCAGTAAAATGCCCAAGGTCATGCATTTGATAAGTGGCGAAGGCAATTTAAACCCAGAAAGTCACATCCCAGAATGCACATTGTCTTTAGAGCACGCACTTTGTTGTAAAATAAATGTGTTCAAGCCTCAGTTTCCTGATTCATAGCTGCATGACCTTCAGCAAGTTACTAACTAACCTTTCTAAACCTTAGTTTCCTCACAGGTTAGTTGTTGTTAGGTGCCCTGGAGTCCTTTCTGACTTATAACATGTTGCCATGGACTAGATTCTGACTCACAACGAACCTATAGGACAGAGTAGAACTGCCCCATAGGGTTTCCAAGGAGTGCCTGGTGGATTCGAACTGCCGACTTTGGTTAACAGGCATAGCTCTTAACCATTATGCCACCAGGGTTTCCTCTGACTCATAGCGACCCTAGTACAACAGAATGAAATACTACCTAGACCTGTGCCATCCTCACAGATAAAGTGGGGATAATAACGTCTACTCACAGAATAATGTAAGTGAAGAGCCTCATATAGGACTCGTCACAAAGAAACAGCCAATTAACAGTGGCTTTTTTCTATTAATTAAAAAAAAATTTTTTTTTAATTAACATTACCTCCTTTACTGTTCTAATCTTTATACCAGATGAATGTTCTCTCAAGAAGTGTCTGTCTTTATTCTCTTTGCATTTATACCACCTAAGCACAGTGCCTTATATATAGTGATGACCACAGACATTTGTTTAATGGAAGCATGAAGGGATGGATGAAAAAATTCCAGTGTCTCCTCATCAAGTTCCAATTTCTTCATATAACATATATGGCCTTTCACAATTCAGCCCCAACCTTACTTTCAAATTTTCTTTCCCCACACTTCCCTCCTATTCTTTAATTACGTGAAAACTCTTGCTGGCCATGTGCACTCCATCCTCTTTGATACCTCTGTGCCTTCATGCCTGCATTTCCTTGGTCTGGAACACTTTGTCGCGTTTCTCTATTCAGCTAAGCTCTGTCATCCATAACACCCATTTTAACACATGACCTCCCTGGAAAGCCTTCCTCAGTTCACCCAGGCAGCGTCTGTCAAGCCTCCCTTCTTCCCCCCATGGAACTTTACCCATACATCTATGGAAGATTTTCACATTGTGTATTAGAAGTCCGTGGATCGTGCAAATGTTTAAGCACTTGACTACTAACCTTTAAGGTTGGTGGTTTGAACCCACCCAGAGGCACCTCGGAAGAAAGGTCTGGCCACTTGCTTCCAAAAGATCACAGCCATGGAAAACCCTATGGAGGGCAGTTCCATTCTGAATACGTGGGGTTGCCATGAGTCCGAATCAACTTCACAGCAACTGGTTTGGTATTTTTGTTTGTATTGTGCTTATTTGTTTAATATTGCCCCTCTTCTCCGGGAGGGGCAGTATCCCTGTCTTATTTACCTTTGTAGCCTCAACACCCCTGCGTCTCCTGTCCCTTTCATAATACGAGCGTGAGTGTGATTCTAGGGTAAGAAATGTGTGTTGTGGTTTTTTTTTTTTATTCTACTTGCCACCTAAGTGCAGACCGAGTGAGTGAAATATATAATGCACTTGATAAATGTTTGTTGAGAGTGTACCTATAACTGGGAGATCTAGCTTGGCACTTAGGTCGAAAAGAAAGAAAGGCTTTCTCTGGCTTGGGCTTGGGGTTAAATCCTGAGGTCATTCTGCCATCTGGGGATGCAGCATCATGAACCCTTAAACCCCTCTGCTTTTGACGGGACTTGCTTCTGAAGGTTACCGAGGTTAGCAGGCCTAAAATAGACTTTAATATTTCAAGTTAATTCAAATTAAATTTTAATACGCAAATTTGACTCTAATGACATCTGCAAAAAAAGAGAGAAACAACAATGTAAAGAATGCAGATAACCCTATTCAATGAGCACAGTCTCCATTCCCTTGTCCTTCTCTAATATAAGCATGAGTGTGATTCTATCTTCAGAAATGCATATTTTTTATTTGACCTTCCTTGTAAATGCAGACCACCTACATCATCCAATGACCAGTTAAAAAAATCACCATCCGTTCCAATACTAGAGTGACACCAGTCTGTGCTGTGCTTAGTGGTATATTTCTTCAGGGATTTTCGGCTTTAACTCTAGGTGACTTTTGCACTTAGTTGTTGCCTTTAGAAACTAACCCCCATAGATTTATTATTGTAGGACACTGTGTAGAAATTGTTGCAACAGACATATTTTGTTAATTGATGCAGATACTCACATATAAAGGCACAGACATTTAAAGCTGGGTGAGAACTTTATCTGGTCTAACCTTATCATTGCAGACAAGGCAACTGAGGTCTGGGAGAGGTAAAGACAATTTCTCAAGGTGATTCAACTGCAGAATGAAATAGTCCGATTAGAACCCAAGTTCAATGAGTTTTCCAAAAATGCAAACACATGTCATAAGCTCTATTTGTCAAGTGGACTTTCAATAGAAGCCCCAGGAGGGTAAAAAGAACATGAGGTTATATTCACATACATCATGCCCAGCTGGCACAGAGTGGATACTTAGTGGATATTAAAAAATGGCCAAACTATGACTTCATATAAATGTGGGGTTTTTTATTTCAAAAATCATGTTATAGATTATTTTACCATTCTCTTTTTAGACAGATCTTAAAATTAGAAGGGATTTCATATACTATAATGGATATGACACTTTTAAGTTGTTCTTCTAAGGTTTTAAATGATATAGTGGGATTTTGTTGAGTTGATTTTCTGAGGCTATAATTCAGGTTCCTTGTGCGGGGGGGAAGGTAGTGTCTATCCCTTCTTCCATTTCAAGAAAACAAAGTTAATACTGGGATTTCAGGGTGACCCTATAAAGATGAGCAGCTTAAAAATGCTGTGCTTGAAAGGGTGATGGAAGTTTGGAGAGTAGAGATGGTAGTAAGTAATAGAAAGAATAACTCCCCTTGAGTGATTTAAAAAAAAAAAAAAAAAAGCCAAATCTGTTGCCATTGAGTCGATTCCGACTCGTATTGATCCTATAGGACAGAGTAGAAAGCCCTGGGGGGTTTCAAGGAGCACCTGGAGGATTCAAACAGCCGACCTTTTGGTTAGCATCTGTAGCTCTTAACCACTACGCCACCAGGGTTCCCAAACAGGGCAAACCAAAAACAAACCAAACCCATTGCCATCAAGTCGATTCCAACTCATAGCGACTCTATAGGACAGAGTAGAACCGCCCCATAGAGTTTCCAAGGAGCACCTGGTGGATTCAAACTGTAGCCGTAGCACTTAACCACTATACCACCAGGGTTTCCAAACGGGGCAAAGACCAAAATCTCACAGACAGACAATTTGGTTATTAAGTCCTTCCCCATTATTGGGAAACTCTGCTCCCAAATCCTCTGAGCCCCTTCACTCAAACTTAAGAGTCTCCCCTTCCTTTCTCCTCCCATGTGAGCTGCCCATAATTACTACCAGGCACTCCATCCCATCTTCTTCCAATAGAACCTCCTGACACCACTTTCACTCTCTACAGCAGTTTCTACAATGTCACTGCCTGCCTTCATGGCTTGCCTACTAGGGTCCCCTAAAAAGTATCATATTCCTGCTCACAGGGAGGACACACCTGGTTTCTCACATGGGGATATGCAAAATAACAAATGTCCGTGAATAATTATGCATAAGTGTAACTGAGAAAGAGCTAGTAATCATGGCAAATCACAAACTGAACAAATAATGGCTGTCATTTGTTGAGTGCTTACTATATGTCCAATATCCAGCTGTTTACATTAATTCTCATTTAATTCTTTAAAAAAAAAAAGTACCTCCATTTTCTATAAAAAATAGGTATTAAAATAATGCTTACCTTTATAGGATTAAGAAAATAAATGAGATAATACATGTAAAGTACTTATAAAAAATACCTAGGATATAATTGATGCTCTATAAATGTATTATTATCCCTGTTCCCAGATGAGGAAATTAAGGGAGCTTAGTAAATCTAAAAAAAAAAAACAAAAACTAATCTGCCTAAGATCCCATACCAATAAGTGGAAGAATCAAGATTTTAACCAGTGTCTGTCTGACTCCAAAGTCTACTCACTGAGCTTATACAGCAACAAACATACTAGAAAGCTAATGCTATTTTTTAGAAAGCAAGAAAGACATTAAAAAAAAAAAAAATGGGAACAAGAAGTAGGGGCAGGGAAGCTAGATTAATGGAAATAGAACAGAATGGAAAAAATACGAATGTTGACACATTATGAAAAATGTAATCAGTGTCATGGAAAAATTTGTATAAAAATTGTTAAGTGGGAACCTCATTTGCTATGTCAACTTTCACCTGAAACACAATAAAATATATATATATATATATACATATATATATACACACACACACACATTCCTGGAAACCCTGGTGGCATAGTGGTTAAGAGTTATGGCTGCTAACCAAAAGGTCAGCAGTTCAAATCCACCAGGTGCTCCTTGGAAACAGTTCTACTCTGACCTATAGGGTCGCTATGAGTCAGAATCAACTCCATGGCAACGAGTTTGGGTTTTTTTTTGTTGTTGTTTTATATATATACAGGAACAGTTATCCAGCATAGAACTAAAAGTAAGTCAAATATATATTTGAATCATTTCATGTTTAGCATGGGGCTAAGGGATGGGCCATGATCAGGACCTGGTGAGGGAAGGGTAGGGTAGATGGTTATATGAATACAAGGTCTTCATGGCACTGGCTGGGAGACCCATGCCCTTCTTGCTCATCATCTCCCTCTTTAAGCAACCAACCACCCAGTGTTCTTAGCCTGGGCCGCCAAACTGATGTATCTGAGATCACATATAGCTACTATGCCTTGGTGCTGGGCACTGTGAGAAACAAAAAGACAGAGTATATCTTCTGCTCCAACTTGGCCAGGGAGATAAACCAACACCTATGAGACAAAGGGTTACTGGGTTTTGAGACAAAATATCTATATAATAATCAACTAGACAGCATCTGCCTTATTTCCTCTTATATACTAGGTGCCTCATGGAGCCGGCATCGGCTTGATGGCAGTGGGTTTGCTAGGTACCTAGCACATAATAGGGGCTCACAAAATATTTGTTGAATGAATGAATAAATTCTATCAAGGGCAAATTAAAAGGATTTGCACTTAAAAATATAATTAGGAATCAATTAGACAACATCAAGAATTTTCTCAGTACTGAAATTAGTCACTGAGGGATCACTTTCCTAAGGATAGTCTCTAAAATGAAAGAACAGATTATTATCTGACTGAAATAATTTAAGGTATGAAGCTAAAAGAATGGAATTAGCTCCAAAAATCCCAGTGGTCCCCACAAGGAAAAAAAAAAGTCATAAATTTAGAGAGGACGGAGAAATTAATTTAAGATCTCTCTTTTAAAATTTACTTATGCTTAGTTTCCCACTCATTCTCACCCTGTTTCTCCCCCAGTTCCATGGTAGGGAAAGAACAATTCCCTGAGATAAAATATGGTTCTGGATAATCTTGTAAAGGGTCGCTTAACCTCTCTGGGTCTTATTGGGGAAAGTGAGAGATTTGGAGATGATCCCTAAAGTCTCTTCCAGCTTCCTAGCATAGGGAGTCCATGTCTCCTCTTAAAGGTTCCACATTGTCAATTATTCATGTTTTCTGACTTAACATCAATCCATATGTTCCTATTCCTCCAAATATTTGGCCATGAAGCTTAGCTCCCTTTTCCCATCTCTTTGATATGTTTCCTTTCTTATTGTTGTTTTTTCTTTCTTTCATTTTTTATTTTCTTACCTTTCTTATCATTTTTCTTATCATATCCCAGCCCCACTGTTTCTACCTGACTCCCATCTGGTAGAATCATTGTTTTCTTTCAAATGACCAACCTCAGGGCCCTCAGAACTTTAACAAATTGTTCCTATAATTTCTCCTTGGAAAACACACACACATTCTAACCCACCCCTAACCCAGCCCTCTCCCACAAGCTGCTAGGCTCAGGGCCCTTCCCCCACCACCTCCCTTTCCTGTTCCACTGCCTTTCTCTCTTCACAAACTCCATTTCCCCTGTATTTAACATGCATAACATGGAGAATGAAGAAAAGCAAAAAGAGTAAGTTCTATCCTCCCTCATATGAATGTTTAAATTCCTTCCATCCTTTGCAGAATGAACTATGAAAAGAAACACCAGACAAGACTCAGTCTGAATGACCCTCCTTGATCTTCTCCCTCCCTCTTCCCCTAAAACACCATGGCAACTGCCACCTGAATGAGGCCAGGCGGAAATCATCTAATAAGACCACGGATTGTTTGCCAATGCTTTCTAGTGTAGTAAAGTTTTGCAAAGGGTGTTTTTCCTTCACTCTTCTTTATTGACTTAGTCCCTTAATGCTAGCAAGACAACATGTGGCGCTATATGTACTTATAAGAACCATATCTGTTGTGGATATTTTCCTGTCAGTCTTCAAATCTTCTTTGGAAATTGGAAATTTAAGTCATGTTCCAGGTCTGCAGCCACAAAGGGAAGCCCATAACAGAGGCAGACATTAACAGGATGGCAACCAAGTGTCACATGGTGGTAAAAAATAAATGCAGGCTGTCCAACTGGGCATTGCTGGGGTAAATTTCAACCCTGCATTTTAGCTATGAGACCCTAAGCAAGAAAGCTACTTTGCCTCTCTGCTCTATGGTTTCCTCATTCGTAAATTTGGGTGTTCTACATGTGTAGGTTCGGAATGAGTTAGAATCGGCTCAACGGCACACAACAACGTGTATAAGATAGGGGTTATAAAAAGCTTCCTTTGCAAAGTTGTTTTAGGATTAAATGAGATTATGTATTCAAAGGGCCTGGCACACAGAACGTGCTGCAGCTGTGATTATTGTCTTCAATGAAAACATTACATGCGTTTCTAGATTCCTGGTTCAGTTCTCTTGCCATTAAACCAAATTCCTTATATGATTCTAACTCATCAGAGGGTAGAGGAAATGCCTCCACAAGGTTTGCTCTTCTACATACAAACTAGAAAGACAGGAAGGCTAAGAGCAGAGTATTGTCATGAGAGAAAAGGTGTTGAATGAAATGCCAAAAAGTTTCCTGGACCCCCACATGACTATAATTGTATTTTAGGGCAAAAAACCACTATGCGTATAGAAGTACTTTTAAGTAGTTTTTTGAGATTAATACGTAAAAGTGTATTAATCTCAACAACATCAACAGACATTTAGCAAATAGTACATACATTTAAGAGACATGTTGTTTATTTGATCAACAGACAGGGCTTGGTTCATGGATACATGGATTCCCTTGCAACAACAAGGCAGTCTCCTAGGAATCTAGAGCCCATGGTTTAGAAACCACCAGTCAAGTGCAATTGTCTCAAATTGACTCTTCCGAGGAATCATTTTAAAAAATTTTTTTTAAATCTTAAATCCCAGCTCCATACCCACCCCCCACCCCCCACTCTCTGAGATTCAGATCCGGGGTGGAGCCCAGGAATGTGAATCGGTGGGTCTGGGAATTCAGATATAGAGGAGAATTCAGGGTTCTGAGAATTAGCATTCCTGACTGGATCTTTATCCTTTGTCTTGCAGGCATCTCATTCTAGTCACCTTCTCTTTGTTCCTCACAGTCCGGGGCTTCTTTAACAGTGGTGTTGTGCTAACATCACAAAACAATTTGTACTAAACTCTCTGAGATTCAAACATTATATCCAGTTTTTGTTAAAAAGCAACAACATAAAATTAAGCACTTAATTTTGTCACTGATGTACTTTAACATCCATTTTAACTAACTCAGAGACAACCTTTGCACACAAATGAAGGATACAGATACTGTGCTCAAGTGGTCTGGCTTAAAAATTGACTCCATGATGAAACACCTCAACAATACTTTAAGCTATATTGGGTCAATGGCCAATGGGGAAGCTGAAATAGAAAATGTTGGTAAAATTAAAAAATGTCATAAGAAGAAACCAGAAAAAAAGCCAGAAGGAAAAACCTATCTTCAACACCTGCTTTCCTCATCCAGAATATTCCCCCTGAAGCCACTCAGGCTCCCACATTTGAGAAGGAACTGGGGGTGGGGTGCCAGGATAAGTCCCTTTTTCCTATTCCTTTATTATCTCCAATGCCCTTGAGTGCCTCTTCAGCTTCCTGGGAATGTAAGCACTTAGTCTGCAAGGTCAAAAGACCACAGAACATTTTCCAAAAGATTAGATCACCAATTGAAGAAAGAAAAGTGTTATTTTAATATTCTCTTCTAGTATTAAGTTTAAGTCTGTCTCTCCCTCTCTCTTTCATTTCTCTCTCTTTCTTTCATTCTCTCTCTGATTTTCTCTCTCTCCCTTCTTTTCTCCTTTCCCTCCCTCTCTCTCCTTCCCCTCCCCTCTCCACTTCACCACACACAGAAACCCCTTTTCAAAGGGGCTTTTTTCCAACTCAGTGAAGTAAAGTCTTTGCCCCTTTGTGGGGAAGGCTCATTAACATTCTCACAGCAGCATCTCTTCAAGGATTTTACTTTTGTAACTCTGTGGTGAGGTCAAGAGGCCACAGTGGAGAGGTAAAAGGAAAAAAATGGTAAGCGGGAGAGGGCGGAAGAAAGGCGAGGAGGGGAAAGAGCCCTTCCTTTCACAATAAGCGCAGCAAGAAGGGAGAAAAAGTGGAAAAAGATGAAGACAACCAAGACCCAAGAAAGGGACAAATGCAGACCCCTAAATTTGCCCATGGAGATTTCATAGACTCCTGAGAAAAGGAGAAAGCTGTGCTCCTTCCTCCTTTCTGTTCCTCAAAAATGCAGGTAAATGACAGGACACAAGCTATTCCAGTGAGGAATTATAAGCTTTCCTGGCCTCAATGTCCCCAATTCTCCTACAATCCCCTAGTTCTAACCACATCTGTCTACCACAGAGTACTTACCAAGATGAATGAAACAATGTCAGCAACAAGAATTCCAAGAGTGGAATGAGAGGGAGCCACCCAGGGTCCTGACCCCAAAACACCGGGAAAATAATGAAGATTCAGGGAACTCCAAAGTGAAGATCAGAGAGCTTCCCAAAACTCTTCAGATGTGGGTACCTGCCTCATCTATCACCAGCAACCCAACTACCGTCGGTTGTCTTCCTCTCCTTTCTTAGTATTGCTAAATTAGCCAGGGTCTTTTTTTTTTTTTTTTTTTTTTATGTAAAGGAAAAAAAAAAAACAAAAAAAGAAATGAAGAAAACTATGAGTGAGTTTTGCTTTGCTTTTTTCTGAAGACAGTCAGCCACCAAATAAATTTATATCACTAAACTCCAAAAGAGAAAATAATTTCCCCTTTCCCAACTATAGGTATTTCATATGGTCTGTCATCTCAGAAGAGTAAAAGGTAAATAGGGCTAGTAGAAGGGAACCTAGGCATTATAGCTACAGGGTAGGGCACATCTGGAATATTCTATGCCCCATATCACAGAATTGCTCAAAGTCAGGTATGAACAGCACTTAAGTTAAAGAATAATAAATTAATTACCCTCAAGTGTCTAAGCAGGAAAGACCTAGTTGGTCGACAAATGGTACATTTTAGAGATGGAAGAATTTTTAAAGGTCTGGTTTCTTATCCACAAGGAAATCCTTTCCACAGCCTCCATGTGAACATATTACAGAGGGCTCACAAATTCACTAGAAAGTCCATCACACTATTAGAAAGTTCCTTTATGTAGAACAGAAAACATCTTCTTGTGGCTTGCATTCTGGAGTACGATGAAACTCATCTAGTTCATCTTCTCAGAGGCATTCCTTCAACCGTGGGAGCTGGATAGGGGAGTGAGAGAGATAGAAAATCCACTGATTCAATTCCTATTTTAAATAAGATTCCTTAAGATGAATCACCTTCCCCCCGCCCCACCCCACGCTACCAGTCTGATGGCATATTGTGTCTTCAGCAATATAGAGAAAAGAATGCTAGACTATCAGCTGCACCTGGGTTCCGGGACTGTCTCTGTTACTGCGTAGCTGTGCAACCTTGAATGGGTTACCTAACCCCACTGAGCCTTTGGTTCTTCTACAAATGGGATCATCTATAAATGGGAACAGTAAAAAAATCTGACGTACTAAACTCAGACTTGTAATATTCAAAATATGTCATGTGCATGAAAACATTCTGTAAATTATAAAGAGCTATGCATATATTGGTTATACATATATTATTATAATGACAGTCCATCCTCACTGAATCTTTTTGCCAACTTTTCATATTCCCGTTTTCAACTAGAAATAGTTGACTTCTTGGCCTCGTGATTAGGATATACCAAAAAGTTCTTATTTCAGCTTGTACCCCAGAAGCAGGCACATCATCAAACATGGGTCGGGGAGGTGGTGTGGAATTATGAAAAAACCAAAAAGCACTGTAAAGATCTTGGAAGAAGAGTTAGACAAGAGAGCAAAGGAAGGTCTCTGAGCAGACAGCACAGGGAGAGACCAGAGCCATCGCAGGGAGGAGAGGGTTAAATCCTTTCGTCTGCAGTACAAAAGAAAAGAGTGTGCGGAAAGATTAGGATTTTTGCTTTTACAATGGGAGCTGCAGAAGCGTAGGGAAGAAGCTGAAGAAAAAAAAGGGGGCGTCTCCCCTTTAAAGACTTGGAGAGATTGAGAGAGAAAGAGAGAGAGAGAGGGACAGGGAGTCAGAGAGTCTGTCTCTGGGAAGGGAGACCATCTCTGCTTCACAGTGATTGCACTGGAGGGGGGGAAGCATCAGTTGGCTTCAGACCCAAGGGGGAGAACGGGGCAGGTCACCCCGGTTGAGACTAAGTGAGCGTTGCCCCTCCCTCTCCCACCTCTCTCTGCCCGGGAATGTCTCGGCGAAAGCAGCGGAAACCCCAACAGTTAATCTCGGACTGCGAAGGTCCCAGCGCGTCTGAGAACGGTGGGTGCCTGGGGAGGGCTGGGGGAGCCTGAGTCCAAGGCTGTGTGGGTCAGGCCAGGGCAAGGGGAGGGCACCCGGGCCATGGGCGAAACCAGGAAGCGGGGGGCTTGGTCACTGGAGGCTTGAAGGAGTTGTTATGTGAGGGGTAAGGAGGTGACCTGTGCTGGGGAGAAGCCCTGATCAGCTTTTCTCGGGATTGATTCTGTTTGTGTTTTCCTTGTTGTTTTTCTCTGGATGAAATGGAGTTTTCGAACTGGCTCTATCTCCCCACCCCAGAGTTTTCTCCCCAGGTCCCCCTTTGCTCACTGGTCTTTGTGCCGTTGCTAAGTAACGTCCTCAGACCTGAAGACCTTCTCTTAGGGGTGGGATTTTCCCCCCTTTTCTTTCTGGAGAGTTGGGTTGCAAGAGAATGAATTGGATAAACGTGAAGTTTCCCCTGAGGGAGAAGAGAAAAAAGTTTCTCATTGTTGAGCTGAGCTGAGAGCGAATCAGAGCTCCCAGAGGGAGACAGCTCTTGTCGGTCGGAAGGTAGCCTGGTTTGGGGTGTGTATCCCAGTCACCTGGTGTAGATGCTGGAGGATGTGATGAAGATCTGGTTGAGGGGCTTGGGTTTGTGCTTCAAGGGAGGCCAGTTTAAAAAAAAAAGTATGTTAGTTAACATACTCTAACACACCCGTAAATACATGTGTATCATTTTATGAGGATATTAAAATCTGTTATTTAAGCAGATTTCCTTTATGGGGTACAGTTTTTTCGTGTATTCTTAAAAACTCCAATCTGAGAGGGGCAGACAATAGAGTAACTGCTGTACTAAGAAATGACATTGACCAATGTCTCAGAGGCAGGGCCTTGTCAGGACAAAAATCAAAGTTTCCTGATGCACAGGGGTATCAGGAGGGTGGTTTTCGCTATGTGTTTGGATTCCTCAAACTTGCTTGATTGTGAGTAGATTGTGGATAGAGTCTGGAAATCTATATCTTTTGCAAGAGTCCTGGTAATTCTTAGGCTCAAGCAAGTTTTGGGCACACTGGTCAACGGTGTGGCTACATATGCAGGCACCTGTGAAAGTCTGGAAGTCCTGGCTCAGGGATCAACGGTCTATTTAGCAAACAGTTGGTTTACCCAACAATGTTGTGTAGGGTTAAGCTGCAAGGGTTCTGAAGCCAAACTTAGGGTTCAAATTCTGGCACCACTGCTTAACTGTGCCAAATTGAAATGAGTAAAACACTTAGAAAAGTACCTAGCCTAAGTAAGTAGTTAATGTGTGGGTACTGTTATTATCATGCTACTGTGAGTGCAGTGGCTCCTCCTACAAGTTCGGAAATATGACCAAAGTTCAGGAACACTGGGTGAACGCCAGCTCAGCATTTCTTTATGAGATGTGTGCCATGAAAGAGCTCCAGGATAACGTATCTTTAGTAACTGAAACTTGTTGGAAAAAAAAAAAGAAAGACTTGAGGTCAAATCAGCGCTCCATGGATTATGAAACAACCTTAACAGATTGTGTTTTGGGTAGAACACGTCCTCCCCAAGTTACTGCTCTGCTGGGATCCCACTGTGCCCATATTCAGAGGTTCTATTGGTGGCATCCTTCCCTCCAGGGACACATTAGCCCTCCTTGATGCTGCTACAGGCCGGATGTTTCCTCCTTGTGCTCTACAGGAGACTTCCCCCAGAGCCTCAGAGTCGCCTCACAATCCTGCTCCCCTGCTGGCTCACTGTGGAACAATGCTGAACCCTCTGAGGAATCCTCTCCTCTCCTTCTCACTTCTCCCAAGTCTGTTCACCCATTCCCCATACCACAGCTGAGGAAAAATCTGTGAGAGAAAGGGTCAACAGAAGTCTTTAGCGATTACCCTGAATGAGTTCTCAAATCCATTGAGCTATATCTCCCACTTGGAGCTATAAATACTTAGGTGCATGGCGATGCTGTGGCAAAACCATCCCCATCGAAAGAGTACAGGCTTGAACCCAATGGCAGTAACAAATTTCAGTAGAAGCTTTGCCTTTGAGCCATAAAAGGCAGAAACATGAATGTAAGGAGCTAGAAAGCTATAGTAACTTCTCTTAAGATCTGTCTTAACAAAGCCTGTTTCCTCATCAGAATTTCCCTGAGAGGGAATGATCCTGGGCTACTTGCATGGCCTCGAGTGTCATTGGCTGTCATCTGTAAGAAGAGTTTGTTATATTTGATCATATCTAAAATTCCTTCCTGCTTTTATAAGTTTAACATTTGCACAGACAAGGTCTCAATTTGCTTTTGTGATCTTCAGTCTCCTGACTTTTCATTCTACCCCAGAGATGTGTTTGCTTGTTCTGCATGCCCTTAAATTAGGTATGCAGGACTCTTCTTTGGAGGAACACTGCATCCTTTGGTATATCTGTGAAATTATGACCCTCAGCACACATTATTTAGTAGGCTAGGGTGCCACTAGTATTTCCAAGAGTGTTTTGCCTTTTTTTTTTTTTTTTTTCAATTTTTATTGTGCTTTAAGTGAAAGTTTACAAATCAAGTCAGCCTCTCTTACAAAAATTTATATACACCTTGCTATATACTCCTAGTTGCTCCCCCCTTAATAAGACAGCACAATGCTTCTCTCCACTCCCTATTTTTGTGTCCATTCAGCCAGCTTCTGCCCCCCGCCCCCGCCCTCTCATCTCCCCTCCAGACAGGAGCTGCCCACATAGTCTCATGTGTCTTCTTGATCCAAGAAGCTCACTCCTCACCAGTATCATTTTCTACCCCATAGTGAGCCTTTTGCCTTCTTTCAAGCAATGTTTACTATACATGGGTAGGTTTCTGGGAAGCACAAGTGGGCTTACACTTGGCTCCTAACCTAAAGGTTGGTGGTTCAAATCCACCCACCAGCACTGCAGAAGAAAGGCCTGGTGATCTGCTTCTGTAAAGATTACAGCCAAGAAAACCCTATGGAGAAGTTCTACTCTGTAATACATGGGGTCACCCTAAGTCGGAATTGACAGCAATGCGGTTTTTGGGGAGGGGTTACCATATGTGGACAAACAAATGCTGAGCTTTATGGCACATTTTAAAAGGCTTATCTCTGCAGTGATCCAGGACATCACCAAGAAACAGTCTGAAGAACCTGTTTTCCAGCCCTGTTTTTGCTTAGCTTCCCTGATCAGGCTTTTGGTAAATCTAACAGAATAGCTATTGCACCTAAGTGATAAGCAGGAAATAGTCTATTTACTTAAAAACTCTGGAGAGAGGGAAAAATTTCTGTCTTCCCTACAGAGTCTAGAAATCTGGATTAAAGCACATAAGGGATGTGACTGGGGAAAATGCAAACTAGTACATCTGGGAAACAAAGGAAACAATCAGAAACCCAGATATTTAGTGCGAAGGAGAAACCAGGACAACAGCCAAGCAGATCTAGAGGGAGAGAGGAGAAGGAGAAACCAGGACAACAGCCAAGCAGATCTAGAGGGAGAGAGGAGAGTCTTTTAGATGGAAGTTGGCAGACGGTGAGAACAGCAAAAAGGGAAAGAAGGCAAAAACAGAGTTTTTAAGACTCTATTCTCTTCACATCTCTCAGGCTATCGAGCCCTGGGCAACTCAGTCCTAGGTATCCCTGGGTCAGAAAAAACACATTTCAGAGTAGATAGAAATAATCCAAACATGGTACAACTGGGGACTGGATAAGGGAGCAGAAAACTAGGTTTCCATTTCAACTTGGGCTTTGAAGTTATGTGACCTTGGGGGAGTCCCTTTTCCTCCTAAGTCTTCAGCTTTTGGCCTTTAAACAATACTGTTGTTGTTGTTGTTGTTCTCTTTAGCTGCTGTCAAGTCAGTTCAACTCATAGTGTGGCCCTGTGTACAACAGGGCCTATGCCATCCTGACAATTGTTGTTATGGTTGAGCCCATTATTACAGCCACTGTGTCAATCCATCTTGTTGAGGGTCTTCCTCATTTTAGCTGACCCTGTTTTTAACTTTACCAAGCATGATGTCCTTCTCCAAGCACTGATCCCTCCTTATAATGTTAAACAAGAATACTCATAGCTAATAGTTATGGCACATTTACTATTGGCCAGGTACTATGCTAAGCCCTTTGGGCACTTCCTCTTATTTATTCCTGCCAACTTCCCCACTATTACCCCCATTTTAAAGAAGAGAAATCCAAACCTTAGAGAGATTAAGAAACTTTTTCAAGATCACACAGATTAGAAAGTGCTGGACTTTAACTCAAAGCTCTTAAACACTGTGTTCAATGAGAGAGTCAGAACCCTAACATCCATTCTACCTCCAAAATGTTATAAATTGCATGTTAAGTGTTACGTCCTTTCATGCCAGAAAATGTCCATTGAAAGATCTATTTATGTTTGCTATAAAAAAAAAAAAAAAACAAACTCATTGTCGTGGAGTCGATTTGACTCATAGTGACCTTATAGGACAGAGTAGAACTGTCCCATAGGGTTTCCAAGGAGCAACTGGTTGATTCAAACTGCTGACCCTTTGGTTAGCAGCTGAGCTCTTAACCACTGAGCCACCAGGGCTCCATGTTTAATCTAAGCTATTCCTATACTAGAAATTTTCTCACTTAGCACCAGGTCTACAAATCATTGTGCCTCTCTGTCCACTGTGTGGTACAGGCCATAGGTGCATAGTAGATGTGGGTGGCAAAGGAATATGTGTGTGTGCTTAGGAGAAAGAAGTGGGGAAGAGAAGATGGGACATGATCCCTTAGAAGTAGTCTGTAACAGCAGTTACAGAATCAATTCATAATTATGGAAGCTACCAATTACCTTAGGTCCAATGTTAATGAAAACCAAAAATAACCAAACTGGATGCCCTCAAGTCGATTCTGACTCATAGCGACCCTATAGGACAGAGTAGAACTGCCCCATAGGGTCTCCAAGGAGCAGCTGGTGGATTTAAACTGCCAACCTTTTGGTCAGCAGTCTGGCTCTTAACCACTGTACCACCAGGGCTCCAGTGTTGATGGTAGGGTATATTAAGGCAGGTGCTTACATAGTATACTTTGTTTCCTTACTGCCTAGACGATGCTTGAACTCTGCTACTTGTCTGTGTAGAACAAAGCCTTTCATTCACAATTAGAAATACGGCTCAAGATGCACATGCCCTAGGAAAGGTAATACAGTCACTTAAATTCACTGTCAGGTAAACCCTGGTGGTGTAGTGGTTAAGAGCTACAGCTGCTTACCAAAAGGTCTGCAGTGCAAATCTACCAGACACTCCTTGGAAACCCTATGGGGCAGTGGCTATGAGTTGGAATTGACTCAATGGCAACGGGTTTGGCAAGGAGATGGAGCATAGTTCTACTTGGAGGCAGGTTTTTCACAGGGAAAGGATAGAAAAGGGCTAAATTATGGTTGTGGGCAAAGTAGAGAATGATCCTGATGGGAAAATTCAACACTGCGAAGCTAACTTTGCCTTTGTCCCAGTTTTGCCTAGGTTTAGCCCCGGTAAGATTTGTGAGGAGCAGACTGGAAGGACTGATGGGAAGGGCATTCTTATGATACAGTGATTCTCCACCTTGGCTGTACATCATAATACCTGGGGACTTTTAATAATATACTGATGCCAGGATTCTACCCTCAGGAATTTTGAATTAATTGGTGTGGGGTATGGCCTGGACATTGCTCTTTTGAAAAGCTCTTCAAGCAATTATAATGCACAACAACATTTGAGAACCACTATTCAGATATACCTCTGCACTCCATTCATCTGTTTTTCTTTTTGTTCTCCCCAACTATTCTCTCCCAAGACTAAAGCAGTAGTGTGATGGGACACCAGGCTTGGAGCGGAAGCCACCTGGTGCCCTTGTCCTAGTCATTCTTAGTCATTTTTAGGTCTTTGTAAATATAGGTCTTAGCCCTATATCCATCCCAGGCTTTGCATGTGACCCAGGATAGTTTACCTCACCGTATCTGCTATCCAGGGATGCCATTACCAGCTTAGTTTATTCCTGTGTTTGTGACTCCATTCATGGTTGCCTAAGAAGTCTTCCCCCCTTTTAAGGCTAGGCAGTGAGTGCAAAGTGCTGAGAAATAGAGGGCTCCTCTTACAGGTGGCTGCTGCTCTGTCACCTTTCACCAGGGACTAAATTTACCTTAAAGAAGAGGGCAGATCAAATTACGCATCAGAAAGCAAGTTTCATTAAAGAGCAAGAATGGGGACAGTGTTTCCCAGGAGAAGATGAAAAGAAAAGGATTTTTTTTCTTGTCAGAAGACTTGACAAAACAGCAACTTGATATCAAATGTTCAATGCTAATTAACAAATGCTCAGTAGAAAGCCTCCATCTGATTCCCTCTCCCTTTCTGAGGCCAGAGAGCAAGCGGCAGGTAGGAGCCACACAAGGCCCTTTCTCTAGCATCAGAGAAGCCACACAATGTTGATGTGCTTGAGAAAACACTGGCTAGGAGTCAAAAACCTGAATGCCTACTTCACTGAATTACTGTGTGAGCTTAGAAAAGTCACTTAACCTCTCCAAGCTTCAATTTCCTTATTTGTAAAAACAAACCACATTGTGGCAACCTGTGACTTGCCATGGTTGAAATAGACCCTCCTCTTCTTCAGACTCAATGGCACTGGTTTTTGGGTCTCCTTCATTGTAAGTGTGGGGCCCAGAAGCACTAAGAGCCCATAGGTTTCAGAGCCTTGATTCACAGTCTCAAGATTCTTACAATTATCTGAAGTTTCAGAACGTAGTTCAGTTCAATGTTTTCAATTTAAAAAGACAGGCAAATTTATATTGAAAAGTAGAATGGATGTTATACTAATATTTTAATTTGGTTGTTTCAGCCTCCCCGCTTCCCCCAAAAAAAGACTCCCTATCCTGGGTATGGAGTCCTTGGGTGGTGTGCAAATGCAAATGGTAACATGCTTGGCTGCTGAGGTACCTCAGAAGAAAGGTCTGGCGACCAATTTCTGAAAAATCAGCCACGGAAAACCCTATGGAACAGAGTTCTATTCTGACGCACATGGGGTTACCATGAGTCAGAATTAATTCAGTGGAAACTTTTTTGTCCTTGATACATGCCAATAATATTAGCCAGGATCGTACCTCAGAAATTAGTAAGATTAATAAGCAACATGAAAAAAATCTAATTTTAATACATGTTATTTCAGGATGAATTCCTATTTTGCTATTGACAATGTAAATTCGCTAATTGATAATATTTGGGGCACCCCTAAAATTTGAAAGTCCCATATGTAGGTATTAATTTGTCAAAAGCTTTTCAGTTTTTTGTCCCCCCAATATTCTCTGAGGAAAACAAAGCAGCTACAATACTACCATTTTACCAAGAGGGAAATGGTAGCATACAGTTAGTGTAACTGACCACCAGGTCTCAATTTACCAGCCAGGCGAGAACAGAACTGAGATTCCAACAACGTGGGTTTACTGATACCCAAGCAAACCACAGAATCAAGGCTTCTGATGTCACTGCCTGCAAGTAAGATAAACTATTTCAGGAAGTGGGTACTCATAATCAGAATCGACTAGATAGCACTGGGTTTTTATTTGGGTACTCATAAAGACTCACTCCAAGGTATAGAGAAAAGGCAAAGTACCTGGTCTAGAAGGCATTTTACCCCTTCTTATCCGCTCTCTGGATAGGAGGCTGCCTCTGTAGTGGTGAACCAGTGTTAGTCGTTTCTAGACATTAAAAACCATGTTGGGGCTGAAACGGGCTTTAGACATGGAGAGGCTGCCTGGTAGCTCCTACTGCATTTTCCAATTGTTTCAGGAATCCCTCTCCCCAAGGTTAAAGCTAGGCAGGACTCTGTAGGCCTCTTCAGGCTAACATCTCCCCAAGCCCAACTGTCCTTAATAATGACAGTGTGCGAAAGAAGGAGAATGGGAGGGGGTAAAGAAGAAGGTTCTAAATAGGGGACGGCTTCTTAAAGAAGCATGAACTCTATAAATTAGGTGTTGGCCTGATCATCTCCGGAGTAATTTGCATTCAGCTATTCTGGGGGAGGAGGGTGGGGAGTGAAGGGGCTTCCATTCCACAGAGAGGTGTCCTGAAATGACTTCCTAGGAAATTCTACCTTGCTACCTCGCACCCTGAGAAACTTCGTGCGTGTGTGTGTGTGTGTGTCTGTGTGTAGGGGATGGGGATAGGGTTGGGTTTGAGGTGAGGAAGACTGGATCAAAAATCGGAGTATTTTGGGGGTTGCTTGTGCGCTTATGTTGGTGGGGGGTACTCCCCCTCCCCCACCTCCAGCCCTCAAACCTCTGAGATCAGACCACCCTCTCTGGAGTCCACGTTTTCCAGGCTCAAGTGGATCCTTTATCCAAAGAAAAATACAAGAAGCCTAAAGCCTTGCTCTATTGAGCAGGGCTACTCTTCCCTACTGTGCCCTCTTGAGTTTGCTGGAGGGTAGGGGGAAGGAGTAGGCAAAGACATCTGGGGAAGGGGGGAAGCGTGCAGGGGGCAAGGAAAGGTAGACCCTACTGGGCCCCACGGCACCTATCACTGATCGTCCGCAAACGCTCCTTGGCTCTGGACTGTCGCCCCCAAACCCCCGCCCCCCAGCTCCCGGCTCCCTCTTCCTCCAACCCCCGCCTCCCTCTTCCTCCAGCCCCCGCCTCCCTCTCCAGCGGCTCCTCCCCCCACTCGCCCCTCCCCAGCAGCTCCTCCCCCATCTCCCCTCTCCCAGCTTTCTCGCTCCAGCTCCTCCCCTCCTCCCGCTCCTCGCTCCCCTCCCCCTCCTCCGCTGCGCCCTGCCCCCGCCGCCGTCGATCTCCATCTCCGCAGTCTGGGTCGCTGGGTGCAGACTGCCGCAGCCCCCGCGGCCACCACTGCCTCCCCCTGTCCCCATCCCCATTGTCTCCCACCCCACCCGGCCCTCCACCTCCCCACAACCATGGCGCACGAAGCCGGGAGGAGCTCTCGTTTAGGGGGGCCCTGCGGGGAGCCGGCGGAGCTCGGAGGTGCGGTAGGGCCGGGCCCCGGGAGGGGTGGTGGGGGAGGGGAGGCGCGGGGGAAGGACTTTGGGTGGCCGGGATGAAATGCACGATTTTCTGCATAGGCCCCCACCCGCACACCCATCCCTTGCACTCGCCAGCGGCCCGGGGCTGAGGGGGTCTCGGAGAGGGACGGGGGTAGCGTGCGCGTGCTCCGCCCCCCACCGCCCCATGCTGGGGTGTTTCTGGTCGGAGCGGGACTGGACTGAGCTCCAGCCATCTGCATGGCCTGCTGAGCTCATCTCCCCACCCCCAACTGGCCGTTACTGGGCTTGTTGTTATCGAGAGCCTCCGTGGACTATCTCCGCAGCACCACCCACGCTCTCTCTCCCTGTCTTCTCCCCAGGTGATGCTAGCGAGGAGGACCACCCCCAAGTCTGTGCCAAGTGCTGCGCACAATTTACAGACCCAGCTGAATTCCTCGCCCACCAGAACGCATGCTCTACTGAACCCCCTGTAATGGTGATAATTGGGGGCCAAGAAAACCCCAACAACTCTTCTTCCTCCACTGAACCCCGGCCCGAGGGCCACAAGAGTCCCCCGGTCATGGACGCAGAGCACAGAAGTCCCCCGGATTCTGGGTCCTCCGTGCCCACGGATCCCACCTGGGGCCCTGAACGGAGAGGAGAGGAGCCCGCGGGGCACTTCCTGGTCGCTGCCACAGGTACAGCAGCCGGGGGAGGTGGGGGCCTAATTTTGGCCAGTCCCAAACTGGGTGCAACCCCATTACCTCCAGAGTCGACCTCTGCACCCCCTCCTCCCCCACCTCCTCCTCCACCCCCAGGTGTAGGCAGTGGCCACTTGAACATCCCTCTGATCCTGGAAGAGCTACGGGTGCTGCAGCAGCGGCAAATCCATCAGATGCAGATGACTGAGCAAATCTGCCGGCAGGTGCTGCTGTTGGGCTCCTTAGGCCAGACTGTCGGTGCCCCTGCCAGTCCCTCAGAGCTACCTGGGACAGGGACCCCATCCTCCACCAAGCCCCTGCTACCCCTCTTCAGCCCCATCAAGCCAGTCCAAACTGGCAAGACACTGGCACCTTCCTCCTCCTCCTCCTCCTCCTCAGGGGCAGAAACACCCAAGCAGGCTTTCTTCCACCTCTACCACCCACTGGGGACACAGCATCCCTTCTCTGCTGGAGGAGTTGGGCGAAGCCACAAACCCACCCCTGCCCCCTCTCCAGCCTTGCCAGGCAGCACAGACCAGCTGATTGCCTCACCTCACCTGGCATTCCCAGGTACCACGGGACTGCTGGCAGCACAGTGTCTGGGGGCAGCCCGTGGCCTTGAGGCCGCTGCCTCCCCAGGGCTCCTGAAGCCAAAGAATGGAAGTGAGCTGGGCTATGGAGAGGTAATGGGTCCCTTGGAGAAGCCTGGAGGAAGGCATAAATGCCGCTTCTGCGCCAAAGTATTTGGCAGTGACAGTGCCCTGCAGATCCACCTGCGCTCCCACACTGGTGAGAGGCCCTACAAGTGCAATGTTTGTGGCAACCGCTTTACCACCCGTGGCAACCTCAAAGTGCACTTCCACCGGCACCGTGAGAAGTATCCACATGTGCAGATGAACCCACATCCCGTGCCAGAGCACCTAGACTACGTCATCACCAGCAGCGGCCTGCCCTATGGTATGTCTGTGCCACCAGAGAAAGCTGAGGAGGAGGCCACACCCGGTGGAGCTGTTGAACGCAAGCCTCTGGTGGCCTCTACCACAGCACTCAGTGCCACAGAGAGCTTGACACTGCTCTCCACCAGTGCAGGCACGGCCACAGCTCCTGGGCTCCCTGCTTATAATAAGTTTGTGCTCATGAAAGCCGTGGAGCCCAAGAGTAAAGCTGATGAAAACACTCCTCCAGGGAGCGAGGGCTCAGCCATAACCAGTGTGGCAGAAAGTGGCACCGCAACCCGCATGCAGCTAAGTAAGCTGGTGACTTCACTACCGAGCTGGGCACTGCTTACCAACCATTTCAAGTCCACTGGCAGCTTTCCCTTCCCCTATGTGCTAGAGCCCTTGGGAGCTTTGCCCTCTGAGACATCAAAGCTGCAGCAACTGGTAGAAAAGATTGACCGTCAAGGAGCTGTGGCAGTGGCCTCTACTGCCTCAGGAGCCCCCACCACCTCTGCCCCTGCAGTTTCATCCTCAGCCTCATCTGGACCTAACCAGTGTGTCATCTGCCTCCGGGTGCTGAGCTGTCCTCGGGCTCTGCGCTTGCATTATGGTCAACATGGAGGTGAGCGGCCCTTCAAATGCAAAGTGTGTGGCAGAGCCTTCTCCACTCGGGGCAATCTGCGTGCACATTTCGTTGGCCACAAGGCTAGTCCAGCTTCCCGGGCCCAGAACTCCTGCCCCATCTGCCAGAAGAAGTTTACCAATGCCGTCACTCTGCAGCAGCATGTCCGCATGCACCTGGGGGGCCAGATCCCCAATGGTGGGACCACACTCTCTGAAAGCGGGGGAGCTGCCCAGGAGAATGGTTCAGAACAATCTACGGGCTCTGGGGCAGGGAGCTTCCCCCAGCAGCAATCCCAGCAGGCATCCCCAGAAGAGGAGTTGTCTGATGAGGAGGAGGAGGAGGAGGAGGAAGAAGAGGATGATGTGACCGATGAAGATTCCCTGGCAGGGAGAGGCTCCGAGAGTGGAGGTGAGAAAGCAATATCAGTACGAGGCGACTCGGAAGAGGCATCTGGGGCAGAGGAAGAAGTGGCGACGGTGGCCACAGCTGGGAAGGAGATGGATAGTAATGAAAAAGCCACTCAACAGTTTTCTCTGCCACCACCACCACCACCACCATCTGACAGCCTGGATCAACCACAGCCAATGGATCAGGGAAGCAGTGATGCTGCAGGAGGCACAGAAGTGGGGGGCAAACCAGAGAGGAGCTCAAGCCCAATGTCAGCACTCACCCCAGAAGGGGAAGGCCCCAGCACCGTCTTGGTGGAGGGGTTGGGCATGCAGGAAGCAATAAGAAAGGAGCCAGGAGAGAGCAGCAGTAGAAAAGCCTGTGAAGTGTGTGGCCAGACCTTTCCCACCCAGGCAGCTCTGGAGGAGCATCAGAAGACCCACACCAAGGAGGGGCTGCTCTTCACCTGTATTTTCTGCAAGCAGGGCTTTCTCGAGCGGGCTACCCTCAAGAAGCATATGCTGCTGGCTCACCACCAGGTACAGCCCTTTGCCCCCCACGGCCCTCAGAATATTGCTGCTCTTTCCTTGGTCCCGGGGTGTTCACCCTCCATCATTTCCCCGGGGCTCTCACCCTTCCCCCAGAAAGATGACCCTACTATCCCATGAACCTGTTTTTCAGTATCTGCTGCCCCTTGACCCAAGGAGCAGAAATCGAGAGCTCCATAGAAGGACCTCCAAGATTTATGAGCCCTTATTTGTTCTTTTCTCTGAGTTCTTACATGGTATGTCCCTAGTGACTTTTCTCTAGTCCCTGAGCTTGGAGAGTGTTGTGCTCATAGGGAGGATGTCCCCCTGAGGAACTTCTCCCCTCTTCATTGTTTGTACCTGAAGAAAATAGATTCTCTACAGCTCTCACATTCCCAAGGGGAACTCTTTCCAACTTCCCCAGGGTGACCTTTTCTCCCCTCTCCTCCCTTCCTCTCCCTTTCCCAGGTGCACCTGAGCACCCCCATTTGGAATTGTAGGCCAGCCCGAAGGGGCCAGCAGCTGTCCCCGGAGGGCCCAATGCCACTCCTCTCTGATGACCAGGTCAACCTGCAGGGCTTCGTGTCCCAGGACATTCCTGCCCAGCTGATGGGGGTGGGTCCACTGTCTTTCTGGAACCAGTACACGGCTTTCCTGTCAAGTGGCCTGCCCACCAAGCCCTGGAGTTCCAGCTCCTCCTCCACTACTCCAGGCCTGGCACCACCAGTGCTGTTTGGCCCAAAAACTGTGGCTGGGGAAGTGCTCCCAGGAACGGCATCCAGAGAGGCCAAGGAGAAGAAAGCCCCCCTCCTCCTTTTTCGGCCTCCTGCATCCAAGGCAGTGCCTGAGAACCCCATCATAGAAGAGAAGTAGCAAACTGTACATTCCTTCTTCCCTCTGCTCCAGAAGGTGCCAGCAATGAAGATGCAGCAGTCAGTAACTGGTGGCTCAGCCCTAGGGGTAGGGAGAAACAGGGTATAGGACACTCTTCTGGTAAACCACCAATAGTCACATTAAGGCAAAGGTGTTAACTGGTCAATATGCCAAGATATCTCCAGCGGCTCGTATTCCCTTATTATGGGAATTTAGGAAGCAAGCAGATTTCTTGCCAAGAAGTTTCCCATGGAATATTTTGGGAAACATGAAGTTAGTTTATAACTTTAAGGAGCACTGTTGGTGAGGGTGGTTGGAGTAATGATGGAGAGTTGAGTTGAATTGAGTAATGATGGAGTGTTGCCGAACCACAGGGCTCGTTGGGAATCTATTTGATTAAGAAAGTGATGTGATATAAGGGAGGGGACTTTAAATTCTGATTGAATGGATCTGATGAATGTTTGACACAGTGTGCAGCAGTGCACCAGGGATCATGGGGGATTTCCTTGCACTAGTGTTCTAGTTTTAGATAACTCCCTCCTTTATTCCCTGGCCCCTTGTATTTTCCTCATCTTCCTCTCTCAAGGCCCCTTTCCACCTCCCTGTTTTGCCTGTTTATGAACTGGGGCCTATGTGTTTACCACCATCTGGTTCTTAAGAGCCCCAGACGTTGGGAAACCAACTCCAGGTGGTATCCTCCCTGCTTCTCTGTCTTGTAATGAGATTTAGTATTTACTGTTAACATAGGATCATTTGGAACAGGAGTTCTGAGGAGGAGAAAATGAGGGTTCTGCTAAACTGACTTGAATGATGGCTTCTCCTCCAAAGGTGTAGGCTCCAAAGTTTCCTAACATAGTAAAATGTAAAGAGCAGACAAGGGAGATGTTAGTGTCTTTCCTTCTATCATTAAAGGTGTTTTGACCAAATAGCTGTGTGTTTCTCCTTATTTCTTGACAAAATAGCCAGCTGGAGTGTGATTTGGGCATTCCTTAACATTGAGATTTCCTTCCCACCTAGCTCTCCTGCCAAAGCAGAACATATGGTGTTGACATATTTAATTTATTCAGCCTTGTCCTAAAACAACCTCCAATGCATATAATTTCCCTGTGGAAATGGAGTTTCTATTCTCAAAAGGTAGGGGATTTTCCTACTGCGTCCAGTCATTGTCTAGGTTTTCTCTTTGCCAATACAGGCTAGAATCTCCCACCACCAGCCTTTTATGTTTTGTTTGTTTGGGAGGTTGAAAGCTGTTTCTTTATCATTCTTCCTTGTACCTCAGGCCAGCAACCTATCTGACATCAGTTGATCTGTGGACCATGGGGAATTAATCTTCATGATCCTTGAAATCTGATGTTGTAAGCTGAAAGGAAAAATAAGTAAGCCAACCCTAACAATTTCTACCAACCAGATAAAGGAGGACTCTTAGTATTAGGAGAGAAATGAACTTTTTTTTTTTTTGTCTCTCCACAACATGGTAAAGTTCACATTTGCCTCCAAGACCTTGCTTTCCAAAAGAGAATATTCTCTAGAATTTATTTTTTCATTTTTAAGATTATAATGTCATTGAATCTTAGTGTTAAATGATGGGACTGGTAAAATGATTTGCACGGTCACTCAGCCAATTAGTGGCAAAGTTGGATTAAGAACCCAGGTCCAGAATCCCAATCTAGTGCTACTTCCAGTGGTCAGTGATGGTCCACAGCTTCCTGCTATATCACTAAATATTCCTGACCTGAGGCTGGGTAGAAGACAGAAGGAAAGGAGGTGAGTAAACCTATTCTTGGCACAATTCAAGGTAAAGAACTGAGGTTTAATTCCAGTTGCCCTTACCAGAGCAGTACAATTCCCCTTTAAGGTATAATTGATGAGTAGGAACCCATGGGAATCTTGCGAGGCCAAATGGAGACAAAATACCTCCTGTCTCTTTAATTCTTGGCAAAGCTTTGTAAATCTGTTTTTCCTTTCAGCCTTTGGAAGGAGGTGGGTCACCAATCCTTCAATTCCTTTACCTTCCCTACCCCCCATTCAACATAGATAATGCCATTTAACTAATTAAACTAGACTTGTCCTCTCTTTAGGTGCCAGCTCCCATTATGGTAAGGGCTGTCAGTGAGGCTGCTATTGATGGACATTTCCTTGGCCAGGTCAGCACTAAGCCTGACTCCCCTTTCCCTTCTTTTCATAGCTCTACTTTATTTTCTCTGCTGCTTTCCTTTCATTCTTTTTCCTCGCCTGTCCTCCTGCTTTTTCTTCTTTTCATTGCTTTTATTACTGTTTCTTTTCTCTCTTTGCCCTTGATTTATTCTTCTTAGAGCTTTTCATTTCTTCTGTCTTGCAACCTACCCTAGCCCCACCATTTCTCAGTCAATTACTCTTTATTAGGTCATCTTTTTAGAAGGTATATTAATCTACTGGAATGAGTATGTAAATGCAGCTTGCAAAACGCTTACTTTATGTGAAATAAACACAGTCCACTTCAACCTGGATTAATAAAAGCATCACTATTATAAGAAGCAAGAGACAGCTTCTTCACTCATTCAGTCAATTTTTGAGGATTTGCTTTGCTTCGGAGACCAGGTGTTTATTGGGTATAAAGGTAAATAAGACACACTTCTGTCCCTTGGGGAACTCAGTGTAGAAGGAGAGAAAATATATTTTTTAAATGATGATAGGATCCCAAAACACACGAAACTAGTTTTACTTTCAGTTAGACTCAACTTTGACTTGGTTTTACATTTTTTTGTCTTTTCTAACCTTTAGCTTAATAATAGTAGATTGACTAATCCTAGTGAAATTTTGCTGCCAATCAAATAGTAAACAGTATGGACAAGAAGAAGGAAAAAAAAAGTACAGCAATAGAAGTGTAGTATTTGGTCAGTAGTATTCGGAAACCCTGATGGTGTGGTGGTTAAGTGCTACAGCTGCTAACCAAGAAGTCGACAGTTCAAATCTGCCAGGTGCTCCCTGGAAACTCTATGGGGCAGTTCTACTCTGACTGAGTTGGAATTGACTTGACGGCAGTGGGTTTGGGTGGGCATTTCTGTAATCCAATGCTGTGTAGCATACCATCCCGAAATTTAGTATCTTAAACAATAATTATGTATTTGCTTATGATTCCATGAGCTGTCTGGACAGGGCTCAGCTAGGTTGGCTTGTCTCCATTCCATGTGAGGGCTGGGCTCACTCAGGCAGCTGCAATTTGGGCTAGAAGATTAAAGATGGCCTCACTCACTTCTGGACCCTCAGCTGGGATGCTGGAACCTCTCTCTTTTGCTGTGTCAACCTCCAGCATCCCTTAAGCGGTCTATCTATCAGGACTAATTAGGTCTATCTAACTGGACTCCCGGGAAGAGTTAGGGCTACAAGAGGGAAAAGCGGAAGCTGAAATGCCTCTTAAGGCCCAGGCTCTGGAGCTCAGGGAATATCACTTCTGCCAGTTTGTTGGCCAAGGCTAGTCACAATGCCATTTCAGATTCAAAAGGAGGGGAACTAAGCTTTAACTCCTGATGGGAAGCATGGCAAAGTCTCACTGCTTAAGGAATGGGAGGCATTATGTGGCTAGCTTTGGAAACAATCTACCGTAACATATATGAGAAAAAGGTAAGAAGTGCAATGCATGTAGTACTTATATGGTCACAACCAAGCTTCCACTCTGACTAGAAGAGGTCTGGGTGAGGTTCCCTCCTTTCTCTCAACATTGCACGGGATTGTAAGTGGGTGGGCTACTGGTGAGCACACAAACACCTGGCTTTCTTTAGAGTGGAAAACTGATCATAAGGAGTCTATAAAGAGTCCCTCTGTAAGCAGATAATGCTAAGTGACCCTCCTAGGCTCCTAAAATTTGCCTAATTTACTGTGGTAATACCCACTGCTGTGAGTAGATTCTGACTCATAGTGACCCTATAGGACAGAGTAGAACTGCCCCATAGGGTTTCCAAGGCTATATAAGTGTTTACGGAAGCAAACTGCGACATCTTTCTCCAAGGAGCAGCTGGTGGGTTTGTACCCTGACCTTTCGGTTAGCAGTGTGCCACTGGGGTAATAATTTACTCAATGAGTGTGTAAACAAAGACTTCTGGTAGCTGCCCTTGATTTGGTTGACCTCAATTTGGAGTACCTGTCCTACTTCTTTGGCTTCTTTTGCAGGTAAGAGGAGACAATTTAGGCCTAGGTATCCCAAATTCTACAAGAAATTGAGTCTCTCCCAGGAAAAATCCTCCCTTTCCTAGACAAAAAGTGCTTATAATGTTTGGGAGTTAACTTCTGGAATCCTGTTTTTAAAGTGAATCAACCCCCTTCATCTTCTGTGAGGCCATATCCAGTTCTCTTTCCCCCAAGACTAAACCTAACCGCTATATATTTTCTATATATTTCATTTCACATGTGTTAACAGCCTTGAAAGAAAGTGATCTAACAAGTAAGGAATTCAGTTTTGTGAACAATTAACAGTTGGGATTACCTCACTTTAGTAATAATACGTGTCTAACATAGGAGCACAAAAAATATGCAAGGATACACCCAATGAAAGAACAAAAGCAAAAAGAGGTCTTTGTCAACTTTCCTGTAGACAATTACCAGCCCCAAGTCATTAAAGGAAGCAAAACCCCTGGGTAGAGCAGTCGGCTTGAGTAATCTTGCATGATCTCACAACAGCCAACTCTCACAAGAGTATTTCGCTTTCAGGATTAACTAAACCTGAGGATTAAATGTCCAGAGATGTTTATAGGAGCCCATATTTACTTCTGTGACCTCTACCTCACTGCTCAGACACAAAGTTATGCACCTCAAAAGACAGTTCCCTACTAAGTAAATTCAGAAAAGGAGATGGAAATATTTTGATCACTACTTAATCTGTACATTACCTAGCACATAGTAGTCATTCAATAAATACTTGCCATATAAATGGATAGGACTTCACATTCCAGTACACACACATCTTCTCAATAGCCCTCCTTCATATTCACCTCTTCCTTTCCGTTGCTACCCATAGCCAGCCTTTGAGTAAGTTGAAGGTCTTATAATCAAGCAATTAGTCCTAAAGGCTACTAACCATTTTCCCTGTGTCTTAGTTACCTAGTGCTACCATAACAGAAATACCACAAGTGGGTAGCTTTAAAGAACATTTATTTTTTCACAGTTCTGGAGGCCTAAAGTGCAAATCAGCTCTTGGCCATGTTGATTTCTTTTGTGAGCCTCTCTCCTAGTTTCTAGCGTCTGCGAGCATTCCTTGACATTCCTTGATGTTCCTTGGCATCTATCTTCCCCGTGTGTGTTTCTTTGTCTACTCTGCTCTTTTTATAATTCAGAAATGATTAGATTTAGGACCTACCCTACTCTGGTATGATCTCATTAACGTAATAAAAGAAAACCTTATTTCCAAGCAGGATCACATCCATAGGTACAGCCAAGCAGGGCTTCAATATATATTTTAGGGGACACAATTCAGTCCATAACACTCTCTCTCCAAACTCTCTGTCCTCCCTGCCTCAATCCATCAAGAACACAAGATTATTTTAAAGCACTCCTTATTGACAAACTCTAAATGTTCCCTATTGTATTCTGAATAAACTGCAGGGTTTTCTGCAATCTGGCCTCCAATTTGGAAACCTACATTTCCTCTTAATATTCCTATATATAAATCTCAATGTTCTACTGAACTAATCTGGATTAGCAGAACATACATCATGTTTTCTAACACTAGTCTAGACTTCTGTTTTTATCACGTCTTTGGCTTGGAATTCTCTCCTATTGTCAGTTCAAATCTGAACCTTGATGCCACCTTCTTTCTAATGATTTCCCCAGTAATCTGAGCTTTGAGTCCTCCCTTTTCTTTGCGATCACTTTTCTCTTGTAGAGCCTTTGCTCATGCTGCCTATGCTGAGTCTTAACTCCCTTACTAAACCAGAAAGTCTTTGAAAACAGGAGCGATGCTTTTCAAACTATTTTTCAGACACAGTGTTTGGCATCATGTAGGCATTTTACAAATATTTCAATTCAGAAGACCCCCCCCCCTTTTTTTTTAATTGCATTTAAGTTTACTAGCAAACGGAGGAAACCCTGGTGGCATAGTGGTTAAGAGCTAAGGCTGCTAACCAAAGGGTCGACAGTTCGAATCTGCCAGGTGCTCCTTGGAAACTCTATGGGGCAGTTCTACTCTGTCCTATAGGGTCGCTATAAGTCGGAAACGACTCGACGGCACTGGGTTTGGTTTTTGGTTTTTTGGATGCAAACAGAAAAGCACGTACCAAAATGTCCAATTCAATTAATTTTCACAAACTGAACACACTCATGCAACCACCAGGTCCCAGAATAAGAAACAAGTAATCAGAAACTCAGAATCTCCCCTAAACCCAGAACCCAGTTGCCATCTAGTCAATTTAGACTCACGGTGACCCCATGTGTGTCAGAGTAGAACTGAGCTCCATAGGGTTTTCAGTGGCTGATTTTTCGAAGTAGATGGCCAAGCCTTTCTTCCAGGATGCCTCTGGGTGTATGTGAACCTCAAACCTTTCAGTTAGCCACCAATCCTATTACACATGATACAGATTTGGTATAAATGAGAAGAGTGAGAATATGTATTTGTAGTCCCCTCATAACATCTCTGCTCCGCAAGCCCTTCCCCTCCAACCCCAAAAAGCGCGAATACAGGGATAGCGAGAGAGATGGAGGACGAGAGGGAGAGGTATTACTTTATAAATGAATGTATGCAGACAAAAACCTACACTTTGAGTGGAAAAGGCATGTTAGTACTAAACTGTTAAAAGGCTAGTGATTCTTCATTTTAAAACTCTGTATTGCACGTGCAATTCTAATAGAGCTGTCATCAACATAGGTCAACTCGCAGAACTCATCTAAAATTCAACATGGATGCATGCACGTCTATAAGCAACATGGTCGCTCTGCCAGCCACCAACATGGCAGCCGCGGCTTCACCTTACCCGGAAGCCTGAGAAAGCGCCCACAAAGAACGTATATACACTGTATCTGCCACTCTGCCAACACCTAAGGTGGCTTTAATTTCAGCTTCAAAGCGAGCGCGAAACCGGAAGTGGCTTTTTCTTCTTGCACAGCTCCGGGAATCCCTTTCCGGTGAGCCTTAGGGTGTCCGCGTTGGAATAGAATATTTCCTGAAAAGAGGGCTGGGAGGTGCTTGTCCACCGCGCCTGATTCGAGACGCGTCCGCGCTGGGAGACTAGGATGTCGGACACGTGGAGCTCTATCCAGGCCCACAAAAAGCAGCTGGACTCGCTGAGGGAGAGGTTGCAGCGGAGGCGGAAGCAGGACTCGGGGCACTTGGGTGAGGCGCGGGGCTGTCGGGGCCGATGCCCCGCCGGGGAGGGCGGGAGGGACCCCTAAAGAAGAAGACAGCTCCCAGATCGGCGCCCTTCCCCAAGCCGCCATTTCTTTCCCGCCTAGTCCATTGACAAGTCCCTCCCCTCAGGCTCACAGACTCTTCGCCCTACTGCAAGTAGTTCACGGTCGCTCCCTATCCCGAGTCTTGGTTCCTTCAGCTCCCTTTTCCCGGACGCCCGAGCCCCACCCTCTGCCATCCAGTCGACTTCTCATCTGCGATAACTTCGCCTTTGGGATACCTCTCAGGCCCCTACCCCGCGAATCGTGACCAGCAAGCCCCGTTTCCTGGTGTTTCCTTGGCACTTTGTTCTTCCCGCTGTAGTCGTCACTTCTTTGCGACTCGACACTGCTAGCAAGGAACTTTATATCTACCGTGCCCAGTTCATGGCCCGCGCCAAGTTGGCACTCGGTGTTGCTAAATAAGCCGGAGCCCTGGAGGCACAGTGGTTAAGCGCTGGGCTGCTAACCGAAAGATAAGCTGTTCGAACCCACCGCAGGAAAAAGATGTGGCAGTTTGCTTTCTGTGAAGATTACTGAGAAAACCAAACCCTTTGCCAGTGAGTCAATTCGGAGTCATAGCGACCCTTTATGGCAGAGTAGAACTGCCCCATCGGGTTTCCAAGGCTGTAATCCTTATAAAAGCAGACTGCTGATCTTAGTTCCGCAGAGAGGCTGGTGGATTTGAACCTCCAGCCTTTTGGTTGGCGGATGAGTGCTTTGACCACTGCGCAGCCAGTGCTCTTTTCTGTAAAGATTACAGCCTATGAAACCCTCTGGGGCAGTTCTACTCTGTCCTACAGGGTAGCTATGAGTCGAAACCAGCTCCATGGCAGCGGGTTGTTTTTTGGTTGCTGAATGAGTGGGAGATCTGGCACTGTCTTAGTCATTTCCGTAGTCGATTGTGACTCTTAGCGACCCTATAGGACAGAGTAGGACTCCTCCATGGCGTTTCCAAGAAGCCGCTGGTGGATTCAAACTACCGACCTTTTGGTTAGCATCTTTAGCTCTTAAACACTAGGCCACCAGGGCTTCAGTTATTTACATCCCAGACAAGAACCTGAAAGCATTTGTTTTTGGTTTTTAAACTTTCTACCCTCTAGTTGTCCCCTGTGTCACAGTCATAAACCTGGAAGGGACATCAAAAGATTATCAAGTTTCACCCTATCTCCCACCCCTGCACAAGCACTGAACTATTTAAGGTAAATCATTTATGAAGATGTACTAACATAGTGAATCCATTCTATCTCTGGTGTTTTGTTCCAGTGTTTATTAGTATGCGGGAATCTGTCTAAATCTTGCCTAGAGGCATGTTAGGTCCATGTGCTCATATTCTGGCACCTGGAACTGAAAGATCCTCTGGCAGGATTCTCATAAGTAATAACATCAAGAAAGTACAGTGTGCACCAGTCTAGTTAGACAAAAATAAGACGTTTTTCCTGCATTCAAGGAGTTTAAATTTTAGTTGCGGATAAAGGATGGATGCTTATAAAAAGTCAGAAATATAATATATGTAAAGCACCAAGTGAATGAATGAGTACAGCCAAGGGAGAAGTAACAAGACCTGGTTTAGTCAGTGAAGGACATGGTGGGGGAGTTGGCACTTGAATTTCCAGCTTTGAAGGCTATATAGGACTTAGGTAATTAAAGAGAAGGTAAGAGGGAGGGGCGAGGAGAGGCAGGAGTGCAAGTCCTATGATCAGAGGATAAATAGTAGTTAGGCATTGGAGTAGGTACTGATTTACCCAAGAGCAAGAATTTTTTTCTTGATCTATAAACTTCAACTCCTTTGACTTGTTGTAGGCCCAGTTTTCTATTTTTTCTTATTCTTTCATTCCCGTCTTTGTTTTGTTTGTTTGTTTGTTTGGTGTGGTAAATATATAGGTAACAACGCATTTGCCATTTCAATGGTCTTCACATGTATAGTTGACTGTCGTTAAATATGTTCATCATGTTGTTTGACCATTACCATTCCCGAGTTTTTCCATTACCCTTAATAGAAGCTCAGTGCTGTCTTAGAACTTTTTATTTTACGCACTTCAATTTTATATGGAAAATATGACTCTTACATCTCTTTTACAGGCAGCCCCCAGGTTACGAACGAGCTCTGCTCCTAAATCTGTATTTAAGTCGAGTTTGTACGAAAGTCAGAACAGTTAGGTATGGTTGGTATCTAATGTCAGTTAGTCAAATGTTTGTCTTAGCATATAGTATATAGTGTACCTTTCAACGCATAAAAACATTAAAGAAACACTTCCATATACATGGAAACCCTGGTGGCGTGGTGGTTAAGAGTTCATCTCCTAACCAAAAGGTCAGCAGTTCAAATCCACGAGGTGCTCCTTGGAAACCTTGTGGGGCAGTTCTGCTCTGTCCGGTAGGGTCGCTATGGTCGGAATCGACTCCGTGACAATGGATTTGTTTTTTTGGTTTTCCATTTACATTAAAACATCTTTAACATGATAATGCAGTAGTAATGATAATGTTTTGATGCATATCGAAAAGTAGCGCCCATTTGTTATTACGAACCATTGTATGTAACTCAAATTTTTAATATAATAGTCTTTACAGGTGTTGGTTCATAACTACAGATTGTACTTAAGTAGGACATTTGTCACCTGGGGACTGCCTGAATAGACAAATGACTCAGTTACTGCTTTTTTTTTTAAAGTATGGCAATTCTTTTACCGTTCTGGGGGCTGGAGGTCTGAAATGAAGGTGTCAGCAGAGTTGCTCTCCCTCTGGAGGCATCAGGAGAGGATCCTTCCCTGCCTCTTCCAGCTTCTGGTGGCTATTGGCATTCCTTGGCTTCCTTGGCTTGTGGCTGCTGAACTCCAGTCTTCATATCACCTTCTCCTTTGTTTCTGTTTCTCTTTTTATAATTTATTTTGTTGTTGTTGAACATACACCAATTCAACACTTCCCACATATACAATTGAGTGACATTGATTACATTCTTCAAGTTCTGCAACCATTCTTACTCTCCTTTTCTGAGCTGTTCCTCCTCCATTAAACTCACTGCCTTCTAAGGTTCCTATCTAACCTTTTGAGTTGCTGTTGTCAGTTTGATCCCATGTGGATAGATCTTAAACAAGCACAATGCTCAAGGCAGATATTCTTTTCTAGTTAAACTATTGTTTGGTTTTAAGAGGATTTTAGGGGATAGTTTTGATTTAAGGTTTAAAGATTATCTCAGGGCAATAGTTTCAGGAGCTTATCCAACCTCCATGGCTCCAGAAAATCAGGATTCCATGAGAAGTTGGAATTCTGTTCTACATTTTCCCCTTTTCATCAGGATCTTCTGTGACTTTTTTTTTTTAATTTGTATTGTGCTTTAAGTGAAAGTTTACAAATCAAGTCAGTCTCTTATACAAAAATTTATATACACCTTCCTATATAATCCTAGTTGCTCTCGCCTTAATAATGAGACAGCCCACTCCTTCCCTCCACATTCTCTTTTTGTATCCATTCAGCCAGCTTCTGACCCCCTCTGCTGTCTCATCTCCCCTCTAGACAGGAGCAGCCCACACAGTCTCATGTGTCTACTTGATTCAAGAAGCTCACTCTTCACCAGTATCATTTTCTATCCCATAGTCCAGTCCAATCCCTGCCTTAAGATTTGGCTTTGGGAATGGTTCCTGACTTGGGCTAACAGAAGGTCTGGGGTCCTCCCAGTCTCGGACCATTAAGTCTAGTCTTTTTGTGAGAACTTGAGGTCTGCATCCCACTGCTCTCATGCTCCCTCAGGGGTTCTCTGTCTTCTATAGACTCTTTGACCGAAATGTTAAGTAGTGATAGTTGGGCACCATCCAGTTCTTCTGGTCTCATGGCAAAGGAGGGCAATTGCATCTTTATTTACCATAGACTCCTCTGTTACTGAACTTAAGTATCCCATCAACTCTTTAAAAATTAGCATTCATTAAGGATATGATTAATGCTACATATATATGTGTTCCTGAAAAAACTTGCTTTCTTCAAAAGTATGCATTAAAAATAACAGGGCTTATGGAAATAAATACTTTTAGAGGAAGCCTTCTCCAAAACCTATGTAATTTTGTTACTAGAGCCCTTACAATAACAATTCTAATAAAAATACTAGCATAGTTAAATCTCCACTGTTGTTTCTACCTGTTATGGATTGAGTTGTGTTCCCCAAAAATATGCATTGTAAATCCCCCCATTCTGTGGTTATAATCCCATTTGGAAATGGGGTTTTCTTTGTTATGTTAATGGGACAGTATTAGTGTAGAGTGTGTTTTGAGTCAATCTCTTGAGATATAAATCAAGAGGAGGAGATTAAGCAAAGAAGCAAACAAGCAGAGATGGGGGAAGACCAATGCCATGCCACCAAGGAGCCAAGGAATAGAAACTGAAGAGACAAGGACTTTCCTCCAGAGCCAATAGAGAAAGGCTTCCCCTAGAGCCAGTGCCCTGATTTTAGACTTGTAGTCTCCTAAACTATGAGAAAATAAATTTCTGTTCATTAAAGCCACCCACTGATGGTATTTCTGTTGTATGGCAGCACTAGATAACTAAGACACTACCTGTAATGGAAGTCATTCCATCCTTACAGCCTGTACCCTGGGCTCCTACTTCATGTTTCCATCAGTCAGTTTTGTGTGTGTGTATTTGTTTGCTTGTTTGTTTAACCAAGGAAAATGTCTTTGCAGTTTCTTCAGCCGGACTTGTAACTTCCCAGATAGCTCAATCAGCAGAAAAGAAGAAAGGCTAACTTTTCCATTCTTTGATAACTAGAAACTCACCAATTACTACATTTGGACTCTGTAGATTATTGAGTTTTTAATGTATTTATTTCAGTTAGAGGTAATATAGTCTTGTTCTGTTACCTCCCCATAGTCTCCACATGGAGAGCCCATCACTCTTCTAGTCCCCTGAGTCTCTTTTGGAGCCCTGGTGGTACAGTGGTTAAGATCTCAGCTGCTAACCAAAAGGGCGGCAGTTGGAATCCACTAGCTGCTCTTTGGAAACCCTATGGGGCAGTTCTACGGTGTCCTACAGGGTTGCTATGAGTTGGAATCAAATCTCTTTTGCATTGTATTAGAATGTGATGGCCTTGAGTAAGTGCATTTCTTCTAGGAATATTTCTTTAATTTTAGTATGGAATAATTTGTTTTTCCCTTTTGCAATGGCAATTGGAAAAATGGACCTAAAGATCCCAAGTTGTCATTTGCTTCAACAAAGTAATCTCAATTCTTTAAAAAAAAAAAAAAACCATGATATCAATGCATCATTGACTACTTTTTGTACAGCTTTGTCTTTCTGTTACTTTTGTGACAAGCCATCCTGTCCATAGTTTCCGGTTATAATTATTCCTCCTGCATTTATTTGTATTTGTCCATTTCTAAATTCATACTGTTTAGAGAGATGATTCTAATTGCTCTTGATCATTTAAGTTCCATTTCACTTTTCCATGGTATTAATCACACTTTGGAATTAGCCAGTCTTTGTGCCATATGCAAACCTGACCACTGTAGTCTCAGTACTCTCATCCAGATTAGATTGGATTAGAAACAGAGTGATTAGAACCATTGGATTAGAAGGAGAGGGTCCACATAGTTACCAGCATTGTAGAGACACTCAGTAAATGTGTTGAATTAATAAATGAATAAATACTTTCTGAAGGAGTTGGAGCTTAATCATTTTCTGGACAGTAACCCATTTTAAGAATGATAAAATGTTAAGAGCTTTTTCTTCCCAGATGTATAAGTGTGTTTAGTAATGTTGATGAGACTGTATTCTCCCTTGAATGTAAATATTCTTCTTCAAATGTAAATATCTGTTGCCAGGCACATTCACCTAATAATATGGTTAAGACTCCTATAAAATTATTTTTGAGGTTGTCACATAGATTGTCTTCTGATCTAGAGCTTTGATACCATAATTTAGTATTGTGGGAACTGGTATAGATGAAACATACAAATTAAACTAGCCTATGATGGTTTTCTTCAGTTATTTTGATTATTGCAAATAATTCTTTGAGCTTTGGGATTCTTAGGAAAACATTGTGAAACACTATTAGTTTATCAATCAAGATGTTGTGTAAGATGTAACTAAAGTCTTGATTTAAAAAAGAAGTTTATTCAGTTCTTCGCTCACAGGAAATAAAAAATTTCCTGCCACATCTTAGTCTTTGCAACATTACTGAGATCTGATACTTAATTATTTACTGCAGAACTCAATGTTAAAAGACAAGAGTATAAAATGAACTAAAATGTATCCATATCAAAGTATTATGGGCAAAGAATGTTTGGGAAACCTTTGTTAGCTTGGCATTTCATCAGCTGCTAAATGAAAGGTTGGTGGTTCGAACCCACCCAGCAGCTCTGCAGAAGGATCTGGTGATCTGCTCTTGTAAAGATTACAGCCTAGAAAACCTTATTGCGCAGTTCTACCCTGTCACATGGGGTTGCTGTGAGTCAGAATCAACGCAACTGCATCTAACAATAACATCTTTTTTTAAGTTCAACTTTTTGAAATGAGGGTTATTATTTCAATAAAACTTGATTTCATTTTGATTGAAACAAAGTAGATTTGACCAGGGTTAAAAAAAATAGCACATGGTAAAATGGAGCCATGGTGGCGCAGTCGTTAAGCCCTCGGCTGCTAACTAAAAGGTCATTGGTTTGAGCCTTCTGGCCGCTCCATGGGAGAAAGATGCAGTGGTCTGCTTCTGTAAAGATTTAAAGCCTTGGAAACTCTATGGGGCAGTTCTTACTCTATCCTGTAGAGTCTTTGTGAGTAAGAATTGATTCGGTGGCAACAGGTTTATTAGCACATGGTAAATATGTTGACTGCTCCAATATATTTCCTCAGTGAGATTTAAAATATACATATAATTGTTGACATATTTTAGAAGTCAGCAGATTAGTTTACCTTCCATGGAGAATTTAACCAACGAATAAACTCAAGTGTTATTTTATTACCTTGCTAAACCCAACACGTACAATTTTTCATTAGATTAGAAGCAGAGTGTTGACATAGTTGCCAGCCTAGTAGAGACACTCAGTAAATGTTTTGAATTAATAAATTAATACTTTCTGAAGGAGTTGGAGCCCAGTGATTCTTAATCATTTTCTAGACAGTAACCCATTTTAAGAATGAAAAAATGTTAGTCTTTTTTCCAAATGTGTATGTACAGGCAAAAATTTGCATGTGACTTCAGGAAATTTGCCGAGCAGCTGAAAGCCCATCCAGGGAAAAACAGTTGCATTAACCGGCTGTTAAATTTTGTCCACAATGTTAAACATGAGCTTCCTCCCCCCTCTCCCAGTAACCTTAAAAGAGGTATTTTCAGCTCCAGTATCCTTAATGTCATGAAAAGAAAATGCCCAGAAGGTGTTACCAACAGAAGGATTCATAATTAGAATTATATCACCAGGTATTTTTTAAAAGAGCAGTACTAAAACAAGCAATTAGTCAAATTACCAAAGAGAAAAAAAATGTCAGCAGCCAGCTTTAGGGACCGAAAGTGAATGTTAAGGTGTTTTTTTGTTGCTGTCGTTTTGTGTTTTGGAGCCCTGGTGGCGTAGTGGTTGAGAATTTGTTCACAGTTGGAAGCCACCAGCCACTCCTTGGAAACCCTGTGGGGCAGTTCTACTCTGTCGCTTAGGATCGCTTAGGAGTTGGAATCAACTCAACAGCAGTGGGTTTGGTTTTTTAATAGACTTCTTGTTTATGTTAAGAAAGGATACATTACTCAAAGACTATCTAAATTTAGTTATTAACTGGAAAAAGTGAAAACTAAGAATTGTTTATATAATTACATTCTTGGTAGTATCAGTAGGTTAAAGCTTAAGAAGTGCATTTTCAGTGTTTTGCACTATGATGGGAGCAAAATCAATACTTTTTCTCAGATAATGTGTGATAAAGTCTGGATAAAAAATGTGTAAGTCTATTTTAGATAACAAATAACATTTTTGTGAAAAGTTGGGTAATCTGTTCACTTCATAGGAAAGAAAATGAAAGCATTAACATCTAATTTATAATTGTTTTTATTTTAAATCTGAAAATAGCAGATGTAACAGTGGCAGGGTAGATTGCTTTTTTTCTTTGAACTTTTAGATTCTGGGACTCATTTAAAATAAACCTAATAACGGACAATGTTTGTCAGAGAAATAATGTGGTACCACTGCATTTTTTAAGCACAGTCGGAATTGACTCGACGGCACCTGGTTTTTGGTTTGTGTTTAAGAACCATTATTTGTGGCAGTAACGGAACACAACGTGGCAGTGATTAGCTGTCTTCCCACACAAAATTTGGTTAGGTTACATTAACGAGAACATTCCTGAAGCATTGATTGGAAATTTGAAATCATGGAAAATGCTCAGTCATTTGACATTTATTTTGATCAGTGACGCTTTTCAGATTATTTTCATCTAAGTCACATCGACAAGAAAGAAGTAAAATATTTTATGCAAAATCAAGATGTAACAGGGATTGGCTCTATGGGGCTTAGGCCTTTGTTAACAAAATAAAACTCATGCTAACGGGAAACTTTGCCCAATGCAAAGTTTGAACATAAATTACAGGGGGAACTGGATAATTTATGACTTAAAATATTATTAAAAATTTCAAAATTTGTCTAAAAAGGGAAAGGACCCATCTGCTGAGTGTTGATTTAAAACATATCCACATCTTCCTTTAGCCCCCGTTTCTATTATCAGAATCTTTAGTTCCGTAGCTTGTATGATCTGTTACTACCTTTGGCATATTTTATGAGTTAAAAGGGTCAATTTATAATGTATAACACTTAAATTTGTGGGTATAATGTCTGAAATGCACATTTTAAGCACATCATGTTTTTTCCTACCTTAATAATGAAATTTAACATTGATTGTGCTCAGGTTGCCTAATGAAAGGAGTTTTCGAATACTTCAAAAAATTTTAAAACTTGACTGATAAAGTTCAGTATATAAATTGTAATATTTTACTTATACAAGGGTACTTTTAGATCAAACTTATTAAACTTGTAGAATCTCTGAATTGCAAAAGATTTCAGTAGTGACCAATTCCAATCAATGAAGGCATTTTGTCTATAGTCTTCCAAGTTAGCTAAATAGTAATTGTCACTTATATTTCTTACATCTTTTTAGCTTAGGTCATTTATTCTCAAAGTCTTTGTAATCCAGTCCTTCAAAATGCTTCCATGTATACATCACTTCTAAGCAAGATGAAGAAATTGAGGAATCATTTTCCTAATGTTGTGTGCCTTCAAGCCGATTCTGACTCAGCGACCCTATAGGACAGAGTAGAACTGCCCCATAGGGTTTCCTAGGCTGTAATCTTTTCGGGAGCAGATTGCCAGGTCTTTTCTCCCATGGAATCTCTTATTTTCATAAAATAAAGCTATTTCAGCAAGGTGTTTGGGGTATTTTTGCTCCATTTTCCTTAGAACCTCTGAGTCAAATTTTACTAAATACTGTAGAGTAGAAATTTCTTAGTAATCAAAATATTTTTAAATGTAAACTAATGGCCCACTATATATTATTTAGTTTAACAGAATTCCAAGTTCTGGCAGTTTATCTTAATATTTCATCTATATTTTAACTAAGTACTCACAGATACTAGGCTTTCCCAAAGGCAATATCCTAATTTGAGTTTCTTGAAATCCTTTTAAGGCTATGATGGCTATCCAGCTTGTGAAGTAATAGATAAGAAAAATAAACAGCCAGGAAACATAATTCAGTGATGGGAGCTTCAGCAAAGTATTACAGGATTTTTATGACTGTTAAAGATCACATTGTTCGGCCTCCCCCAGCACTATCATTTTGTGTACCCCCTGAAGTCCAGTGGTCTTGAATCATTAGAATTTGTAAACTTCATACCTGAAAAAGGTAATCTGATCTCAGCTTAGGTTGTTGCAAATATTTCCGGGTTTTATTAAAATGCAGTTTGATTATTATATCAGTTGTCATTTAGAGTAACTGAAGGGAGGTAGAAGGAGCATTTAAATCTACCATGTTACTAATTTGTTTCCTTTGGAGCACAGCAAAGACAAGAAATTAGGAAAGTATCTCTTACCCAGTAGACAAAGGATGGGCAGTTCCCAGAATATCCAGGATTATCTTGGCAAAGCAGTGAATGCTTGAGTGTGATTGAGGAAAGGTGATCTAGTGCTAAAGTTGGTCAGAGAATTTCTTGCATGAAACTATGTGCTGAGAATGCTGGAAAATTTGACTCCTGAGGAATGTATAGACTGGCATTTGTTGCCTTTTTTCATTTTCCGTTGTCCCCTTCACTCCTAGATCTACGGAATCCAGAGGCAGCACTGTCCCCAACCTTCCGTAGTGATAGTCCAGTGCCTACTGTACCCACCTCTGGTGGCCCTAAGCCCAGCACAGCTTCAGCAGCTCCTGAACTAGCTACAGACCCTGAGTTAGAGAAGAAGTTGCTACATCACCTCTCTGATCTGGCCCTCACATTACCTACTGATGCTGTGTCCATCCGTCTCGCCATCTCCACGGTAATGACCTTATACACAGGGTTGGGGTCTACCACTTCAGTTCATGCTGTCTTACTGCCATCCCTTTCTTCCCCAGCCAGATGCCCCTGCCACTCAGGATGGGGTGGAAAGCCTTCTACAGAAGTTTGCAGCTCAAGAGTTGATTGAGGTAAAGCGAGGCCTCCTGCAAGATGATGCACATCCCACTCTTGTGACCTATGCTGACCATTCCAAGCTCTCTGCCATGATGGGTGCTGTGGCAGAAAAGAAGGGCCCTGGGGAGGTAGCAGGGACCATTTCAGGACAGAAGCGTCGTGCAGAACAGGACTCAACCACAGTAGCTGCCTTTGCCAGTTGTTTGGCCTCTGGTCTAGCCTCTTCAGCATCAGAACCAACCAAGGAACCAGCCAAGAAATCAAGGAAACATGCTGCCTCAGATGTTGACCTAGAGATAGAAAGCCTTCTGAACCAACAGTCCACTAAGGAACAACAGAGCAAGAAGGTAGGTGTCAGAATGGAAATATTTTCTTGCATATGCTCTGAATTATAGCTTCAAGAGGGATTTACCCCTAGGGAAAGAGCAGTTCTTAGACTTGAGGGTTTAAAGCAATGGGTGGAATGATTTGCCCCACACCCCTACCCGCCCCCCCTCCCCACCAACCCTGGAACATTTGGCAATGTCTAGAGACATTTTTGGTTATCACAACTCGGGATGGCTAGTGGCATTTAGTAGATAGAGGCCAGGGATGCTGCTAAACACCCTACGGTGCACAAGACAGCCCCCCGCAAAAGAATTTTCCAGCCCAAAATGTCCGTAATGCTAAAATTGAGAAGTCCAGGTATAGAGAATCTTTGCCATTGAATCTGTTCAGAAGAATCCTTAGATCAAGACAAGAGGAACTCAAATATAGAAATACAGGAAGATGAATACTAGAAGATAGTCATGGACTGGTAATTTATGGAAACTGATGATTCAACAATGTGATTTGACAGTATAGTGATTCTGAGTATAGACATTGGACCAGCATGTGTTCTTATCCATCTGCTACTTCTAGCTGTGACTTTGAGTAATCTCTCTTGAGCTTTAGTCTTCTCATTTGTAAAATGAGGATAAACAGAATACCCTTCTTTACAGAACTGTTGCAGGCTCAGTTAAACAGTAAAATGTTTAGCACCTATGCTCAGCACCCAATAAGTGATTTTTATGGGAAGGAATGCTTTCCTGGAAAGGGGAGGTTAATGCTTAGCAGTAGGAACCAGGCCCCTTGTAGTATTTTAATTGTGTCCCAGATGTGGAGGGGCTGAACCCCTGACAAAATCTTTTCTCATAGGGCACCAGTTTTCCCATGAGTTCATTCACCCCTCATAGGACATTAATGTCAAGTGTAATGTGCAGAGGTGGTTTTAAGAACTAGTTGATCTACAAACACTTTTAAGTCCAAGGCTGCTTTTGTTACAGGTCAGTCAGGAGATCCTAGAGCTATTAAATACTACGACAGCCAAGGAACAGTCCATTGTTGAAAAGTTTCGCTCTCGAGGTCGGGCCCAAGTGCAAGAATTCTGTGACTATGGAACCAAGGAAGAGTGCATGAAAGCCAGCGATGCTGACCGGCCCTGTCGCAAGCTGCACTTCAGGTCTCTTAGGAGGGAAAGAGGTGGAATCGGTCTCCTAGAAGCAGTTGTTCCTCTTCAGCACACTCCTTCCAGAGTCTTTTGGAGTTCTTTCTCTGTGATTAGTTTTTGGTTTGTCTAAGCACTCCAGACTTGGAGGTATACTCCAGAAGTGGTGTTATGTGGGAGGGAACAGAGGCTGCCTCCCCAGTAAATGTAGGATTTTTCAATGTCCCACCAGAATGTCCCTTCCTCTTGCCGTAGCAAAGCATCACTGTCTGAGCCCCAGTGAAATTTAAAGTTCTCTGGAAGGAGTATAATCTTAGGAGAAATAGATCCGGGCTCTTGGATCACAGTATTTTACTCCGCTTTAACTAGCAAGTTCTTCCTGTTAACTGCTTTCTTTGCTGTCTCAAGGAAGCTAAGTCTTTGCTTAGGAATTACGGTCTTCTTTAATGTGAATTATGAATTTCTATGTCACCTGCCTCCCTTATCTTAAAATTCTTGGAGGAAGCTCTAACAGAACATTAGGAGGGAGAGGGGAGAAGACAACAGGAAATTTTGAAACAATTTGGAATTTGAACTGTATGGCATAATTCTGGAACGCTATTTTGCTTCTGATTCCTTTTATTTCCCCAGACGAATCATCAATAAACACACTGATGAGTCTTTAGGTGACTGCTCTTTCCTTAACACGTGTTTCCACATGGATACTTGCAAGTATGTTCACTATGAAATTGACGCCTGCATGGATTCCGAGGCTCCCGGCAGCAAAGACCATACACCGAGCCAGGAACTTGCACTTACACAGAGTGTTGGAGGTGACTCCAGTGCAGATCGGCTCTTCCCACCTCAGGTACCTGTCTGCTCAGAAAACTCACCTCAGTTTATGGACTTATGTCCGAGTAGTACAGCCGTATGTGTAGGAAAGCAGGACGTAATTCAACAATCTGTCTTGCTGATGGGAATGGAGTGGGATAGGTATGAGGGAGTAGGAAGACCAGTGGAAAAAAGGGTCTGGGGCCGTGAATCTGAGAGTGAAGAAAGGGAAGATGACCAAATACCACCTCATGCAGTGGATCTGTTGTGATATCCGCTACCTGGACGTCAGTATCTTGGGCAAGTTTGCAGTTGTGATGGCTGACCCACCCTGGGATATTCACATGGAGCTGCCCTATGGGACCCTGACAGATGATGAGATGCGCAGGCTCAACATACCAGTACTGCAGGATGATGGCTTTCTCTTCCTCTGGGTCACAGGCAGGTAATACAGTTCAAAGATACTTAGTTATGGGGAGACATAGTACAGAGTAAGTACTGGGTGGGCAATAAATCCTGGGTTTTCCTAGCCTTGCTATTAGATGACTGATTCAGCCTTTTTTTCTACTGAGACCTAACATATTTATAACACAAATAATGCCTTGAACTATATTTAGCTCTATATTTATTCCTCAAGAAAGGTAAGGTCATTGAAAATAGGCACACTTTTATTTTTTCATTGTTAGATCTACCCTGTTTCCCTAATGGTATCTCGCATGTAAAAATTCATTTACCATCTACTGAAAAAATGTTTCTAATATTTACATTTATCAGATATTTTGGAGGGGAGAAAAAATGAGTATGAAAGTAGCTATTAACCCTTATTTCTTTCTAGGGCTATGGAGTTGGGCAGAGAATGTCTGAACCTCTGGGGGTAAGCAGTAATCATTTTGTTGCTTTCTTTTAGAGAAATACATGCTGCTGTAGTTAATGTATGTGTTCCCTTCTCCCAGAGCATTGTTCCCTGTGATTCCTTGTAGATGATACTGCCCCTGAACTGTCAAGCCAAGTTAAAGCTCTAGTTCTCTTTCTTATGCCCCACAGTTATGAACGGGTAGATGAAATTATCTGGGTGAAGACAAATCAACTGCAACGCATCATTCGGACAGGCCGTACAGGTCACTGGTTGAACCATGGGAAAGAACACTGCTTGGTGAGCAGCAGTGGGGCCCAATTCAATAGGTGGAGCATAAAAAGGAACTGCTTGCTTTCTTATTGAGAAAAAGTTCAGAAGCTGGGGTTTCATACAGTAATCTGTTCTCTGTGGTGAGCAGGTTGGTGTCAAAGGAAATCCTCAAGGCTTCAACCAGGGTCTGGACTGTGATGTGATCGTGGCTGAGGTATGTTTCCCCAGGCACCGAAACCTTCTACATTTTATTGTATCAGTTACCCAAGTCAGGTGTATTCTTTATACTGAGTTCTCTCATTGATCATAAATGGGAAGGGCTAGAATTGCAATGTTGGGTAACTTAAAAGTAGCTAGAGCCTTTATTTCTTAGGTTCGTTCCACCAGTCATAAACCAGATGAAATCTATGGCATGATCGAGAGACTGTCCCCTGGCACTCGCAAGATTGAGTTATTTGGACGACCACACAATGTGCAGCCCAACTGGTAAGGTGATTAGAGAACAGGTTAGCCTCAATTAGTAGAGCTACACCTCCCGTGGCACTAGTCCACAGATGGGCTTTGGAGGATTTATAAACTATCTAAACTTGTGTTTAAGCTGTTTTACAGTTTGCTAGCATTCAGTGGAAACTCAAAAGATTGTCGTACTCTCTAAGGTCATCAATCTCCTAGAACCTAAGTCCTCAGTCATTTCTGTGGGATGTACTGCATGACTCACTAATCTGCCCCCTGGTGGTTACTAAGAATCTATTTGGTCTGTCAACAACTGCAACACCTTTAATAGAGCTTAAAAGACATGCTGCTAGCATTTTACTTGTCCAAAAATAGTCAGTGGCAGCCGCACCTTTGTGAAGTAGTCCTGGCTAATCATCAGTTCTTAACCCCTAGGTAATACAGATCGAGCCTGTTGTAACACGAGACTCTGCCCAATTCCTAACCAATCATGCTATCACATACTATTCTAATGTTAAGGTCTTTTTAAAAGAGTAGCATGAATATTTGATGAGATAATGGGCAGTCTTAACAAAAGATATACATCTAACAATATTAAGCCCTTTATTTCTAGAATTTCTGGTTTCCCCTTTTCTCCCCCTTGTTTCAGGATCACCCTTGGGAACCAACTAGATGGGATCCACCTCCTAGACCCAGATGTAGTTGCCCGATTCAAGCAAAGGTATCCAGATGGTATCATCTCTAAACCTAAGAATTTATAGAAGCACTTTCTTTCAGAGATGAGCATCCACAGCCATGGCCCTGCAGGCTACACCTGAAGAATAATATCAGTGTACAATAGCTGTTTTCCTTATTTAAATAAAAGTTTGTATTGTAGTTGGGATTTCAGGGTTAAATCCTGACTCTGTCACTTAATAGTGTGTGATCTTGTACAATTCATCTCTCAGTATGACTCCTTAGACGTAAAATGGGAATATTACCAGCCTCAACCTTGGGTTGTTTTGAGGGTCCAAATTAAATGAATTAAATTAATGCATGTAAAGCATTAAAATGTTAATTATTATAAAATAGAACTGTATGAAATCAAAGTGAATAGCAGTTACTACTATGTGAACATGGTAGTTAAGAAGGAGGTTTTCCAGGATAGCATTTCTCACGGTAAAATTTCAGTTTCACTTAGGTTATCACTCTTAGGACTATAATGCTCAAAGTGTTTCCTTGTTTTGTTACAACTATGTGACTTTGTTAGTCTATTAATTTTTAGCTGATTTTCCAGAAAAATTAAATAAGCACATCTTCTCAGATTAAATAAGTACTTAGGGTATGTAGAGAATTAGCCTATATATTATGTAAGTGAAAACACCTCTGGCCTGTCTTTAAAAGACATTTCATCAAATACAAGTGAACACAACTTCTTTAGACTTTGGTGAAACCTCTTATATTAATTTAAGGATGTAGGTTCTGCCTGTTACACACATAAGTTGTGAAAACTCCAATAAGGAAGACTACAGAAACAATATTATTTGTAAAAGGAAATAAATAAGAAAACTTCTAGGTAATATTATTTCCCCTACTGCCCAGTGTGCCTGTTACATTGAAAACCTTTGTTTTCAAAGTAATGTGTAGATGTGATAGTAACAGTTCCTGTTTTAACACTGGAATACAACTTTTCATTCCCTTTAAAATGGATGCGCATAGTGTTGTTTTTTCCTAGGCTCAAAGCTGGGTACTCTCCCATCATTCTAATAATCTTTTAGGCAAGTCCTATGACAATTATACCAACAAATTTCCTCAAACAACACCCACCACCCTATCACCCATATTTTCTGCTTGTCCCTACTCTTTTCACCCTTTCCTCTGCTATTACCACTGGTATTTCTGCTTATACTTGAAAATAAAAAGTAATTCCAGATTTTACAGCAAACTCAAGGACCCTGCTCCGTAGTCTGGCTCCTGTTGAAGGGAGAGAAAGGGGGAGAAGCAGGAGGGACCATCATGGGTTGAGATCAGGCACCACCAGAAGCCCAGCATGTATTTTAAAAACAGGCTCTTGGACACATTCCCAGAAGAGAAGTCTTCACTGGCTTGGAAAACAAGAAGGACTATTTCACAAACACCACTGTGTTTGAATTTCTAGAGGCTACCCAGGCCAAGAATACATCCCTAGGAGAGAAAAAGATACACAAACTTAGACTTCCAACCTAGATACATTCTTTTTAACTGTCTTAAACAATTAGGTTCCTAGATAATCTCTGGCAGCATCAAGTGAAATGGTATTATTCAATAGGAATACAGGAGAATGGGCCTAAAAGTCAGAAGTAGAGGCAATAAACAGAGTCCTGTGCTAATCTACTGGAAAGGATTTGCGATAGGAAATAGCAATGCCCTCTTTCATGGATACAGGTAAATCCCAGGAAAAAGTTAAGAGCAAAATCTTCAGAACTAAACACCCTCCCCACATCCACCATATTTAACACCCTATTGAGCTACCTGGTTTGTTGTCTGTAGGCAACCTCCCATATGTTACAAAATATTACCAATATACCATTTACCCACTTCTCTCCAAACTCTTAATTCCCTCAGTGGTCTGATAGGTACTAAGGAGATAAGCTAGTACTCAGAAATGCAAACAGCTTAATGTGTCATTCTCTGTATTTTTAAAAAACATAGAGGTAATGTGATAACTGAAAGGAGTGAACTGTTAATTACATCATCTCTGGCTATGTGGCAACTATAAGCTCTTTTTAAGCAGGATGAACTTTTCCAGTAGCCCCTCCAATCAGAATATATAGACAGCAACCTACTCTATTTAATATAAGGGAACACTGATTATATGCTCAAGGTTACCATGCTTCTCAACAGTTAATTTAGCAATACCTAGCTTATAAGAAAGAAAACTGTAAACTCACCTGCAGTGTTTCACCACACACTCATTGCTGCAGTACTCATTGTCCCAGTCCTTACTCACAACAGGAGGGTTCTCACACCCTGACCTCACACATCGAGGCTGGGGGGAGAGCGGCACAGGAGACGCACTCACCAATTCAACATCCATCTGAGAAGGAGACTCGACCTATGAGAGAAAGAGAATATCAAATATAGACTAGGCTGCTACTTGTCTGACTAGCCGGCTAGTCAAATTTGCCCTCAGAATCAATGCAGTAACAAGTGTTAAAATCCCTCACATACCTCAGTGAAATTCTTGGTCTCTCCCTCTAGAACCTAACTTCAGAACTTTGCCAAGTATACTGAACGTGAAAAGTCTTCCTATTGGGGAGGCTAGACACAAGCTAGGTCTCTTTTTAATCTTACCCATCACTGACTATTCCACACTTGAATTATACTCCTTTGAAATACCAAATCAAAAGTAGAATGTGGGCAGAAGTTGAATCACCTCAACTAAGCAAGATGGGAAAGGCCAAGAAGAAAAAATGCGATACTGTTACATTAATCAGAGCCAGACTCTCAAAAAGTCCCGTATTTTAAGATGACTACTGGTCATGTACCAGTTAAACTAGGGTAGCTGCCGTCTGTTTATATCTCTTTTGAAAGATTTAATGATATGTGCCAACTGTATTTTCTGGGCCATTTCCCCCTCACTGAAAACATCAAGCTAAGCACTCAAGACCTAGAAGAATGGAAGTATTCATACTGCCAAAACTTTGGGGTGGAGAGACACCTCTGAAAAGAAACTGTGTAGGCTGTATCCTCTAGTCAAACTACTGTTGCCTCTGCTTAGTGAAGGAGTGGTCTGTGAAAGCAGGCCCCCTTGTTTCTCATTAGGGCATTTTGGGTGGGACAAGTCATTACTTTGGGAAACTGTCCTCTATACTGCAGGATGTTTCATATTCCCAATGCGCCAGGGATTAAATGCTAGTAGCAATCCTCACTTTTACTGGGTCAGCCAAAATTGCTCTTAAACACTTCTACCGATCTAAAGGAAAGATCTGAGAACAGAAGCTCACCTCAGGGACTACATCTGTGATCATCTCACAGATTGTCTCAGGAGAGGTTGCCTCCACTGTATGGGCCTCAGGGCTACTGTTCATAGGCCGCTCAGGACTACTTTCAACAGCTGGTGGAACTAAGGTAGTTTGCACTTTCAGAGTGGGCCGAGGCACAATCTTGATCTGCAGAGGAGGTGGCTGTTGCTGTAAATTGAATCGTACTTTCTGAGGTGGAGGCTGTTGCATGGCCTGGAGTGGGGGAGGCTGCTGCAGAATGGTCACTTGCTGCTGAGTAGGGGGCTGAGGCATCTGTTGTAATGGAGGGGGCTGTAGTCGGGGTGGAGGCAGTTGCATAGAAGCAGCAGCTGCTGCTGCTGCCTGCAACACTGACCGAGTGACAATCTGGGCTTGCTGACTGGGCTGGATAGTAGCCGTACTGGTTTGGCCAAGCTGGAGCCCCCGGGAGGTCACCACTGTAGCTGGGATAACAGTAACCATCCCTCCTTGAGACATGGTAATAGAAGAGGGCAACATCTGTTTGGTTATAATCAACTTGGTGATATTGGGCTGGCCCCCGGCCCCTGAAGATGCCTGGTTTGCAACATACGATGAAAGGGTGGAGTTGACAACAATGGAAGGGGACAGCGCAGGTGGCTCTGTTGGAGCTGGTGCTGGAGATGCTGGGTCAACGGTAGCCATAGGAGGTGGAGAAGGAGTCTGTGCTGGTGGCACCGGATCCAATTCTACTGTTTCCACAGTGGCCTGAAAGAGAAAAAAAAAGTCATTAGGAGATTTACCAACTGTCTACTCCAGGACATACTCTAGTCGCCTCCTAAGAAAAGATATAATACAGGTTTAAAAAAGAAAATAAAGAGCACCCATAGGTGCTTCCCTAGTGAAAGTAAACACTGGAAACTAAAACTCAGACTGGCAAGGTTTTACACACTGGAAATTACAGAAAAGCTATTAAGACATTTTTAAGCTTTCAGTACTATATTGTATGAATAAGCTTCACAGAGTTTGGGTGGTATTTATTTCTTGTAACTGCTAAAAAAAAAAAAAACCAGCTCAAAGAATTTCTTTCTGGTTTAAGTATCCGCCTACAGTAGTATCCACTACAGTTACCTCCTTACCTGACACTCCTGGTTGTCTTTATAAGCGGCCAGAGCCTTCAGATACTCTTTCTTGGCAGCTTCAGTTTTCCGCTTATAAACCTGCAGGGAGTACAGACAGTTTAAAGAAGATCTCCACACTCCTAGAAAAGACTGATAATTCTGTATTATTCATCAATAAATGACGATTCACCTCAGGCTGATCACTGACAACTCCTTCTAGTGAATACACTTCTGAAAGATAACAATTACGACAGCCTCCATGGCAGACTCACTCAAATGAGCATTCCTCTGAAAGCCAACCAATCAGCGAGAGTCTTGCCAGAATAACTATGCTACTAAACTTCTAACCACTTCTAACATCAACCCATGTCCACCTCTGTAAACAAAACCCTGACCCAAAAACTACATATAAGATCAGCAGTTTGCTTAGCCTAAGGACCATGCCTAACCAGTATAGTCTCCTTTAAAGAATGTGGTAAATTGTTTGCAAAGATGGTCAGAACAATCTCTCCCATCCCGCATGCCCCTCCCTCCCATCGAGAACCAAAGTCTTATTTCCCCTTCCTTTGAGTCTGGGCTAGCTCTGTCACTTGTGACCATTAGAATGTGGCTGAGGTGACACTGAGACTTAAGAGGCCTTGAGGCATCTGTTTTGCTTTCTTAGAATGCTGCTCTAAGTCTGCCATATTGTAAAGAAGCTAGTCTATCCAATTTGGAGGATGAGAGGTCATGAGAAGAACCAAGGCATCCCAGCCAACAGGCAGCACCAACCGACAAACATGGGAATAAGGTCATCTTGGCCAGCCATACCGTCATTTGACTACAACCAAAGGAATGAACCCAGGCAAGATGAGCAGAAAAATGACCCAACCAACTCATAGAATCATAAGAAATAACAAATTGCCATTAGTTTTAAGCCATTACATTGGGGTGGTTTGTTGAGCTGCAATACATAACTTACACAATAATACATTCAGCTTTTTGTTTCAGATATTAAGTAGTGGATTCTGACACAAGAAACTCAGAGTCTAGGGTAATGACAATGATAGCCATCTTCTACTTCAACTGTATATTTATATAGTATCACAATTTCATTTATTTTCTTAACCCAGATTAAACTTTTTTTAATAATTTTATTTTGTTATTGTTGAGAAAATATACCCAGCAAAACCAATTCAACAGTTTCTACATGTACCACTTAGTGACATTACATTCTTTGAATTATGTAACCATTCTCACTCTCCTTTTCTGAGTTGTTCCTCCCTCATTAACATAAATTTACTGCCCCCCTAGGTTTCTATCTAATCTTTCAAGCTGCTGTTGTCAATTTGATTCCATATAGATAGTTCTTCAAAGAGCATAATTCTCAAGGCAGACATTTTTTACAAGTTAAGGAAAACTACTGTTTGGTTTTTAAGAAGACTTGAGAAGATATTTTTGGTTTAAGGTTTAAAGATTATCTCAGGGCAACAGTTTAAGGGGTTCATCTAACCTTCATGGCTCCAGGAAGTCTGGAGTCCATGAGAATCTGAAATTCTGTTCTGCATTTCCCCCTTTTGATCAAGATTCTTCTATGGAATCTTTGAACAAAATGTTCAGTAATGGTAGTCAAGTACCATCCAGTTCTTCTGGTCTCCTGGCAAAGGAGGCAGTTGTTCGTGGAGGCAATTAGCCACACATTTCATATCCTTCTATTCCTGTCTTCTTCCTCTGCTGTTCAGGTGAATACAGACCAATTGTTGTGCTTTGGATGGCCACTTACAAGCTTTGAAGATCCCAGGCACTATACATCAAACGAGGAGGTAGAACAGAGGTACTAAACATGTTATTAGGCCAATTAACTGGGATGTCCCATGAAACCATGGCCCTACCTGATTAAACTTTCTTAAGGGAGATTAACCATGGTTTTCAAGTTTACATTAGGCCAGTGAGGAAATCCTAAATTAACTTCTAAATCCAAACTAAGTAATGGACTTTAGGGTTAGCCACCTTAGCATGCAACTTACCAAGGAACAGCCTAATTTTAAAGATGTGAAAAATGAGGCTTAGAAAAGTTAAAGAACTAAAAACTAAGCAATTGAAAATAGATCAGGAATTATAAGACACAATTAGTAGAAAGCACATGGGGCTTGGAATTAAAAAACCTGAGCTTGTCTCAGCCCTACCATTTAAGTTATATGGCCTTAACTATCAGTATACTGACAAAGCCCATTTCCACCTTCAGTAAAAATGGTAGTTATTTTATAAGATTTTTGAAAGGATTCAGTGTTTTTATAATTATTAGTACTTTTTAAGTGGGTTTTTTGGTTTCACTGTATGGCTGCAACTTCTAAGATATACAGCTGACATTATAAGGGCATGTAAGACAACTATAGGAAAACCTCTTGAGTTCTTATCTCCTTAATCAAAAACTTCTAGAATATTTACTATCCACTAGTTCCTCATTATTTGCTCACCTGTTTCTGCTCTTCTCCAAGACTGTCCCACATAGAGGCCACAATTTTTGAAACCTCTCCAAAAGTGGCATTGGGATTCTGTCCCTTGATGGCAGCCTGTGTATCACGAAAAAATAAAGCGTATGCTGAAACTGGTTTTTGAGGTTCATTAGGATCTTTCTTCCTTCTCTTCTTTGGGGCCTTCTGCTTTTTCCCTGCTTCCACCACAACTGTCTTCTGGCTCGGAAGTTGCTGTGGGGGAAAACAAAAGAGAATTATAAGAAGGAAGAAGGGAAGTACTATGTCCAGAGAACTGTAAGAAAAGGACTTTTATCTGAGGGGGAAGTTATCTAGCCCCATGAATGAAATTTTCAGAAATGCTAAAAATAGAGCCAACAGGATTAAAAGACATTAGTAAAGTATGTGAGAACCCGTAAGAACAGGATTAGGAAGAGCATTATGAACTTGAAGTGAAAAGGCAGGACCCCATACCCAGAAACAGCAGAGGAAAAGGCAGGGCAGGAATAAGGAACAGTGATTAGGTTCTGTATGCCAAGAGTTTTATCCTAGAGTATCATGGCAGAATTGATTTTGGCAGGGAATGCCTCACCCTCCGGAAATCCTCAACACCATCCTCATGAAGTGAACTAGTAGGTGAAGGGGTGGTTGAAAGACGATCCTCAGGTGACTGGGCAGGTGGCAGGATGGTGCCACCCCCTAAGCTCAAACCAAGTTGAGAACTCAGTTCTGACTGATCAATGGTGGTCAACTGGCTATGGCCCATCAAGCCAGATGTCATGTCCGTCATTGGTACATCAATTGTAACAGGTGGGTTGGCACTATACTGAGTTCCTATAGAATGGTCCAAGTCCTGAGAGAAGCAGAAGGACTAATTAAACACTAAATATAAAAATCACCACACTTTCTCCCCTGAATTCAGGACAGTTTATAAATCCCCTGCTTACCCAGATTATATCATTGTTTAAACCCTACAAAACATAACTTGTCTACACATAAAACAGATTAAGCTTTTTAGGAAAATACAGAAATTAGTAAATTCACTTCTTTGCACTCAGAGGCCTACTCCAGAGTAACTGAAAAATCTGAGGAGTCTTAATATTGGACAAGTTACCTTAAAGAACAAATTACTCAGTAATCTAGAGGCAGTGACCACACCCAGGGTAAACAAAAACTTCCCCTCAGAGCCCTCCCAAAATAATGGCTTTTAAAGTTGCAATACACAGGCAACCAGAGTAAATAAGGCCAATGTTAGAAGTGTTTGGCATCAAATAGAGCAGAGATATGCTACTAAGATGTGCTGGAAGCCTGACACACTGACTTAAACACATACTGATTCACAATTAATACTACATTTGGCTGATAATTTTTTAATAAATCTCTCAAAATGTCAGCTATCACACTCATATCTGCATACTAGAATGTTAAGGCCATAAAAAAAGGGAAAGAAAAACAAAACTAACTAGGCAGTGTACTGACTGAGCCCCAGTTTCCACCTTCAGTAAAGAGGGGAAAGTGGTAGCTTTTTTCCCTCTACAAAAAACATAATCATTTTCACTTCAGGGTTAAATTTGAACATTTTACCATTTTAAATATTTTTCAAGTAAGACTGACCCATGTGGTAAATCTCATTTATTCAGGGGAAATTAAGTCTCTGTTGGTTAGCCTTTAGTCCCAATAATGGAAACAAGTAAGATCCAAGTATAGCAGGGAATACAGAATTACTTTTTTCTCTCCTAACATCGTGCCTATGAGCTTGGGTAAGCCTATAATGCTTTGCCCCTTACCATGCTCAAGCCCCCACTCAGGAGCCCCCCGCCCTGCTCCATCAAGCCATGGGTCATGCCAACAGGCATGTCCAATGTCTGGACCCCATATTGGGCTGAAAAGCTGCCATCCTGTGAGGAGGAAGGGTCTGCCAGGTCATCAAAGTGGCCAACCACATCTGAGACAGCCAGTGAGGGATCAGAATCCAAGGAGATAGGTGGAATTTCAAATTCCTCATCACCCAAGCTTGGTGTATGGAATGTCTGTAGGGGGAAAAAAGGAGAAAAGAATTAGACAGTGGGAAAAGGAACTGCATACTGCTAAGTGAAGAACACAGCTGGGTACTAGAGATTCTCAGTGTACCTCTTTTCAGCTGGGATCCTACTTTGGTTATCAATTTCTTAGGACTTACTTAATTTTACAAAGAAACCTCTTCTTCCTCGTACCCTTCATCATATGCCACATACAAGGCTGCCAACATCAATCACAAATTTCAATTATTTTATCTCTTTTCTACCTTCTCATCTTTGTTGTCCTAAACTATTATGCCTATTGTTCTCATGAATAACTCTTTCAGCACTATTAGTAAGGACCCAACCTATATAACCTCTAGCTATCATGCTTGAAATCTCTCTGAAGATTCTAATAAACAGCAGTTATTTCACAATTATTACACCTGCAGTGTTACACCATGAAAATTACTGTCAACCAGCCAATTATACTTTAAAGACTATTGTTTTAGGTTTCTTTGAAGATCTGTCACTGGAACCTTACACCCCTCTAAAATATTTGCACGTAGTGCCAAGTTTCCTACCTCTCCTCCATTTTAGAAATCATAATGTTACCCACAAATAAAAGATTCTCATTTGTACAAGATTTTCAAAAAACTCCAGTAATGCCAAAGATAAGAATAATAGTGAGAGAAAAGCCTTCATAAAAGCTACAGCAAAGAGAGAAACTGGTTCTTCAACAGTTCCAGAACACATTCCTTGTCTTGCTCTGACCAAGCCTTTCTGCAAGGGAGGAGGAAAAAGATTACTCCAGCTGGCTAAAGACCCAAATCTCTCCTCTGAGTCCAACCAGACCAATAATATATTCTTTCTATTCTGAATGGAATCATCATTTACGCAGCTAACAGATTCAATGCCTGATCTAAAATACACTAACTGCTACAGTTCCCTTTTTGACCCTACAATGCAGGCATCTGCAACAATAGAGCATTATTTAAAAAAAAAAAAAAATCAAGATACTTAGGTGTCAGAGAGATCTGAGTTCAAGTCCCAGCTCTGCCACATATCATCTGACCTTGGTTTTCCTCATCTATAAAATGGGAACTGTAATTGTAATACCCTCATATGATTATGAGGATAAAAGAGATTTAGTGCACCAAAGCTATCACAGTGCCTGATACACATAGCTGCTTAATAAACCATTATTAACCACTGTGGTTAATGATAATACTAATACCCTAATTAT